>NC_069500.1:1225486266-1225646860 GCF_027579735.1 Bombina bombina | reverse complement strand
TCTGCAGTGTTCTCCTCCTTATCTGGTGTTCCATGCAGATAAGGTGGTTTTGCGTACTAAACCTGGTTTTCTTCCGAAAGTTGTTTCTAACAAAAATATTAACCAGGAGATAGTTGTGCCTTCTTTGTGTCCGAATCCAGTTTCAAAGAAGGAACGTTTGTTGCACAATTTGGATGTAGTTCGTGCTCTAAAATTCTATTTAGAGGCTACAAAGGATTTCAGACAAACATCTTCCTTGTTTGTTGTTTATTCTGGTAAAAGGAGAGGTCAAAAAGCAACTTCTACCTCTCTCTCTTTTTGGCTTAAAAGCATCATCAGATTGGCTTATGAGACTGCCGGACGGCAGCCTCCTGAAAGAATCACAGCTCATTCCACTAGGGCTGTGGCTTCCACATGGGCCTTCAAGAACGAGGCTTCTGTTGATCAGATATGTAAGGCAGCGACTTGGTCTTCACTGCACACTTTTACCAAATTTTACAAATTTGATACTTTTGCTTCTTCTGAGGCTATTTTTGGGAGAAAGGTTTTGCAAACCGTGGTGCCTTCCATCTAGGTGACCTGATTTGCTCCCTCCCATCATCCGTGTCCTAAAGCTTTGGTATTGGTTCCCACAAGTAAGGATGACGCCGTGGACCGGACACACCTATGTTGGAGAAAACAGAATTTATGTTTACCTGATAAATTACTTTCTCCAACGGTGTGTGTCCGGTCCACGGCCCGCCCTGGTTTTTTTAATCAGGTCTGATGATTTAATTTCTCTAACTACAGTCACCACGGTATCATATGATTTCTCCTATGCAAATATTCCTCCTTTACGTCGGTCGAATGACTGGGGAAGGCGGAGCCTAGGAGGGATCATGTGACCAGCTTTGCTGGGCTCTTTGCCATTTCCTGTTGGGGAAGAGAATATCCCACAAGTAAGGATGACGCCGTGGACCGGACACACCGTTGGAGAAAGTAATTTATCAGGTAAACATAAATTCTGTTTTTGAGGTTTGGGAAACTTTGCCCCTCCTGGTAGGATTGTATATCCCATATGTCACTAGCTCATGGACTCTTGCCAATATGAAAGAAATGAATTTATCAGGTAAGTTATTACATAAATTATGTTTTTCTTTATCTGTACCATTAAATTAACACACCTTTTTGTTCTGCTGGTTATTTGTTGATTGAATTGTCAAAATGGCTGTTTTTAATTTGTATTTATTACCCCCAAGGTAGCAATTCTCCAGTTTTCCTCTCTCATGCAGCAAAATCTTTTTTCCAGCTTGGTGTTATTGGGTGGTACTTTGCCCTACAATGATCATTTTTTTTTATTACATTATTTTACAGGAACGGATGACTATGTAGGACCAGAAGGAATGGAGAAGTTTTGCGAAGATATTGGTGTTGAACCAGAGAACGTATGTTCAGTATTTGTCACTAGTTTTTATTTACTAGTTTTGAGTTTAGTTTAAAAACAAAACACTGGTCCTAGACTATGTATCGCATATTTACTCCACATCCAGTTTTAAGACACTTTCCAATTGATTTCCAAACTTTTTACAGCACTAGCTGCTTCTGAGCAAGTACACAAGCTCACAGGGTATACATATACTAGTCTGTGATTGGCTGATGTCTGTTACATAATACAGGGAGAGAAAAAAAATTGCCAGAATTTTTTTTACTGCTTATTTGAAATAAGTTTTATTCAATTGTCTTTTTGTTATGTACTTGTTAATTATGCAAATCTACTGTGTTTAGTGGTCCTTTGACCCACTATTCCTTAAAATATGGACTGAAAACAAACAGACATGGGGCGCAGAGGAAGAAAAAAGACAATAATAGTGTAGTATATCAACACAATATAATTTATTATTCATAAAAAAACAAACTCACAAAATATGACCTCAAACTATATGAGGTATGGTTACAGCGTATGGTACAGATGACTCCTCTTATACCCTGGAAGGCTTTGTTATGTCCCAGATCTTTTGTTTACTTCCAAGTGCAAGCGTCAGCTGTACGGGCTGGAAAGGATATCCAAAGCGAGAACTTCTTTCCCAGTGTGGGTGCCCTCCTCCAGTCAGGTTAATCCATATTGCCGGCAACGGTCCTAACCACCCAGAGGGGTATAGAGTCACTGTGTGTTTAAGTTAGCGTGGCCTTATGGGTTTCACAGGACTCCTCCTGCTTCGTCAGAGGATAGCAAGCAAAAGATCTGGGATATAACGAAGCGCTCCAGGGTATAGGAAGAGTCATCTGTACCATACGCTGTAACCATACCTCATATCGTTTGAGGTCATGTTGTGTGAGTTTGTTTTTTATGTATAATAAATTATATTAATTGTGTTGCTATACTACACTGTTATTGTCTTTTTTTGTTTTTTTTTCTCCCACTGCGCTCCATGTCCGTTTGTTTTCAGCCCATTTGTTGTAAATCACTGATCCACACCAGTGACCTAAAGAGGGAGCGGCACTAAAGGGAGGAAAAAATTTTGCTGCAAATACTGGGACACGGACCTCTCTGATAGAGATATCAGTGACAGCTAAGTGGAAATACATTGTATATGAACTCTTTTTATGAACATTGCTCCTATATGAACTTTGGATGTTATTATATTAACTGTGTTTAAACTTTATTGAATCCTTACTATTAATTTATTTTTATTTTTTATTGCTTTTGTATGAGAAGTAGGTTTACCTTAATACTTGGCACTTTTGTGAGTTGGTAGCAATTTCTTAAAATATATATGCCTTTTTTTTGTAGATCACATCTTCACTCTTGCTCACATTTGTTAATTAAAATTCTACAAAATCAATACTTTGGCATTGATTTTAAGGATTTGCATTCTTCGATAAACTCGAGAGCATTTCAACCTGAGAAATAACTTTTTTTAGTTGCATCCTTATGAGCAAATCTTACATTATGTTTTTTAAAAATGTAATTTGTTTTATAAATCAACATTGGAATCCATGGGAGCATCACATGTGGGAGTACATTCCAGCCCAGTAGGAGGTGGCAAAACATCCCTACATTTCTCTTGTTAAGTGTGTTCAGTCCACGGGTCATCCATTACTTATGGGATATATTCTCCTTCCCAACAGGAAGTTGCAAGAGGATCACCCAAGCAGAGCTGCTATATAGCTCCTCCCCTCACATGTCATACCCAGTCATTCTCTTGCAACCCTCAACAAAGAAGGAGGTCGCGAGAGGAGCTGGAGTTTTTACTTAACTATTCTTCAATGAAAAGTTTGTTATTTTAAATGGCACCGGAGTGTGCTGTTTTTCTATCTCAGGCAGTATTTGGAAGAAGAAACTGCCTGCGTTTTTTTTCTATGATCTTAGCAGGCGTAACTAAGATCCACTGGCTGTTCTCGACATTCTGAGGAGTGGGGTAACTTCAGAAACTGGGAATAGCATGCGGGGTCCTCCGCAAATGAGGAATGTGCAGTACTTTATTTTCTGGGAATGGAATTGACTAAGAAAATACTGCTGTTACCGTATGATGTAAGTATAGCCTTAAATGCAGTAGTGGCAACTGGTATCAGGCTGATAAATGTATGCGCAGTCAAGTTATTTTCTAGGGACTAGAATTTGACTGAGAAAATACTGTTAAAACTGAAATAATACTTAAGCCTTATCTGCAGTGGTAGCGACTGGTAGCAGGCTTAGTGATAAGTTTGCATGACATTGGAAAATGTTATTTTTTAATAAAACGTTTACTGGCATGTTATTCGTTTTTGTGAGGTACTTTGGTGATAAATCTCTTTGGGCATGATTTTTTTCCACATGGCTGACATATATTTTCTGCATGGAAAACGTTATATCAGGGCTCCCACTGTTGTGATAGGAGTGGGAGGGACCTTTTTTTAGCGCCTTGTTGCGCAGTTATAATTCTAGCACAGTCTTCCTGCTTCTTCCTCCTTGATCCAGGACGTCTCAAGAGAGCACAGAGGTCTGCAAAATTCATTTTTGAGGGAGGTAATCAGTCACAGCAGATCTGTGACAGTGTGCTTGACTGTGATTAAAAGCGTTAAATCTTAATTGATATCCGTTTTATCCGTTTTGGGTATTGAGGGGTTAATCATCCTTTTGCTAATGGGTGCAATCCTCTGCTAATATTACACTTCTTGTTAAGAATTGTTTTAATTATATCTGTATTTTTAAAGCGCTGCAGCGTTTTTTATATTGCTTGTAAACTTATTGAAAGTGATTTCCAAGCTTGCTAGTTTCATTGCTATGTCTGTTTAAACATGTCTGTTTCAGAGGAAACTGTTTGTTCATCATGTTCAAAAGCCAATGTGGAGCCCAATAGAACGATGTGTACCAATTGTATTGATATTGCTTTGAATAAAAGTCAATCTGTACCGATAGAGAAACTATCACCAGACAACGAGGGGGAAGTTATGCCGCCTAACTCTCCTCACGTGTCAGTACCTGCGTCTCCCGCTCGGGAGATGCGTAGAATTGAGACGCCTAGTACATCTAGGCCCTTACAAATCACTTTACATGATATGGCTAATGTTATGAAAGAAGTATTATATAATATGCCCGAATTGAGGGGCAAGCGCGATAGCTCTGGGTTAAGGACAGAGCGCGCTGATGACACGAGAGCCATGTCTGATACTGCGTCACAATTTGCAGAACATGAGGACGGTGAGCTTCATTCTGTCGGTGACGGTTCTGATCCGGGGAGACCGGATTCAGAAATTTCAAATTTTAAATTTAAGCTTGAGAACCTCCGTGTGTTACTAGGGGAGGTATTAGCGGCTCTGAATGATTGCGACACGGTGGCAATCCCAGAGAAATTATGTAGGTTGGATAGATACTATGCGGTACCGGTGTGTACTGACGTCTTTCCTATACCAAAAAGACTTACAGAAATTATTAGTAAGGAGTGGGATAGACCCGGTGTGCCTTTTTCCCCTCCCCCGATATTCAGAAAAATGTTTCCTATAGACGCCACCACACAAGACTTATGGCAGACGGTCCCTAAGGTGGAGGGAGCAGTTTCTACTTTAGCCAATCGTACCACTATCCCGGTGGAGGATAGCTGTGCTTTCTCAGATCCAATGGATAAAAAGTTAGAGGGTTATCTTAAGAAAATGTTTGTTCAACAGGGTTTTATTTTGCAGCCTCTTGCATGCATTGCGCCTGTCACGGCTGCAGCGGCTTTCTGGTTTGAGTCTCTGGAAGAGGCGATTCGCATAGAGCCATTGGATGAGGCTTTGCGCAAAGTTAGAACCCTTAAGCAAGCTAATGCGTTTGTTTCAGATGCCGTAGTACATCTAACCAAACTTACGGCTAAAAATTCCGGATTCGCCATACAGGCGCGCAGAGCGCTCTGGCTTAAATCCTGGTCAGCGGATGTAACTTCCAAGTCTAAGCTACTTAACATTCCTTTCAAAGGGCAGACCTTATTCGGGCCCGGCTTGAAGGAAATTATTGCTGACATTACGGGAGGTAAGGGCCACGCCCTTCCTCAGGACAGGGCCAAACCAAAGGCCAAACAGTCTAATTTTCGTGCCTTTCGTAACTTCAAGGCAGGAGCAGCATCAACTTCCTCCGCTCCAAAACATGAAGGAACTACTGCTCGTTACAGACAGGGTTGGAAAGGCAACCAGTCATGGAACAAGGGCAAGCAGGCCAGAAAGCCTACTTCCGCCCCTAAGACAGCATGAAGACAGGGCCCCCTATCCGGAGACGGATTTAGTGGGGGGCAGACTTTCTCTCTTCGCCCAGGCTTGGGCAAGAGATGTGCAGGATCCTTGGACGTTGAAGATTATATCTCAGGGATACCTTCTGGATTTCAAAACCTCTCCTCCACAAGGGAGGTTCCATCTTTCGAGGTTATCAACAAACCTAGTAAAGAGAGAGGCATTTCTACAATGTGTACAAGACCTCTTAATCATGGGAGTGATCCACTCAGTTCCGCGATCGGAACAGGGACAAGGATTTTACTCAAATCTATTTGTGGTTCCCAAAAAGAGGGAACCTTCAGGCCAATCTTGGACTTAAAGATCTTAAACAAATTCCTAAGGGTACCATCGTTCAAGATGGAAACCATTCGAACCATCCTACCCATGATCCAAGAGGGTCAATATATGACCACAGTGGACTTAAAGGATGCTTACCTTCACATACCGATTCTCAAAGATCATTATCGGTACCTAAGGTTTGCCTTTCTAGACAGGCATTACCAGTTTGTGGCTCTTCCCTTCGGGTTAGCCACGGCCCCGAGAATTTTTACGAAGGTTCTGGGCTCACTTCTGGCGGTACTAAGACCACGAGGCATAGCGGTGTCTCCGTACCTAGACGACTTTCTGATACAAGCGTCAAGTTTTCAGAATGCAAAGTCTCATACAGAGATAGTTCTTGCATTTCTGAGGTCGCATGGGTGGAAAGTGAACGTGGAAAAGAGTTCTCTGTTACCACTCAAAAGGGTCCCTTTTCTAGGGACTCTTAAAGATTCTGTAGAGATGAAGATTTACCTGACGGAGTCCAGGTTATCAAAGATTCTCAATGCTTGCCGTGTCCTTCATTCCATTCCAAGCCCATCAGTAGCTCAGTGCATGGAGGTAATCGGCTTAATGGTCGCGGCAATGGACATAGTGCCATTTGCGCGCCTGCATCTCAGACCGCTGCAACTATGCATGCTCAGTCAATGGAACGGGGATTACTCGGATCTGTCCCCTTTGCTAAATCTGGACCAGGAGACCAGAGATTCTCTTCTCTGGTGGTTGTCACCGGTTCATCTGTCCAAAGGAATGACCTTTCGCAGACCAGATTGGACGATTGTAACAACGGATGCCAGCCTTCTAGGCTGGGGAGCAGTCTGGAATTCCCTGAAGGCTCAGGGTTCGTGGACTCAGGAGGAGAAACTCCTTCCAATAAACATTCTAGAATTAAGAGCAATATTCAATGCTCTTCTAGCTTGGCCTCAGTTAGCAAGACTGAGGTTCATCAGATTTCAGTCGGACAATATCACGACTGTGGCTTACATCAATCATCAAGGGGGAACCAGGAGTTCCCTAGCGATGTTGGAAGTCTCGAAGATAATTCGCTCGGCAGAGTCTCACTCTTGCCACCTGTCAGCGATTTACATCCCAGGCGTAGAGAACTGGGAGGCGGATTTCCTAAGTCGCCAGAATTTTCATCCGGGAGAGTGGGAACTTCACCTGGAGGTATTTGCTCAACTGATTCGTCGTTGGGGCGAACCGGATCTGGATCTCATGGCATCTCGCCAGAACGCGAAGCTTCCTTGTTACGGATCCAGGTCCAGGGACCCGGGAGCGGTGCTGGTAGATGCATTAGCAGACCCTTGGGTTTTCAACATAGCTTATGTGTTTCCACCATTTCCGTTGCTACCTCGACTGATTGCCAGGATCAAACAGGAGAGGGCATCGGTAATTCTGATAGCGCCTGCGTGGCCACGCAGGACCTGGTATGCAGACCTAGTGGACATGTCGTCCTGTCCACCATGGTCTCTTCCTCTGAGGCAGGACCTTCTACTTCAGGGTCCTTTCAACCATCCAAACCTAATTTCTCTGAGGCTGACTGCCTGGAAATTGAACGCTTGATTCTATCAAAGCGTGGGTTTTCGGATTCGGTTATTGATACATTAATACAGGCTCGGAAACCTGTGAACAGAAAAATTTACCATAAGATATGGCGTAAATATTTATATTGGTGCGAATCCAAGAGTTACTCATGGAGTAAGGTTATGATTCCTAGGATATTGGCTTTTCTACAAGAGGGTTTAGAAAAGGGTTTATCCGCTAGTTCTCTAAAGGGACAGATTTCAGCTCTGTCTATTCTTTTACACAAACGTCTGGCAGAGAATCCAGACGTCCAGGCCTTTTGTCAGGCTTTGGCTAGAATTAAGCCTGTGTTTAAAGCTGTTGCTCCTCCGTGGAGCTTAAACTTGCTTCTTAAAGTTCTTCAGGGTGTTCCGTTTGAACCCCTTCATTCCATTGATATTAAAGTGACAGTCTACACCAACATTTTTCTTACTTAAAAAGATAGATAATCCCTTTATTACCCATTCCCTGTTTTTGCATAACCAACACAGTTATATTAATATACTTTTTACCTCTGTGATTAACTTGTATCTAAGCCTTTGCAGACAACCTCCTTATCTAAGTGCCTTTGACAGACATGCAGTGTAGTCAATCAGAGAAGACTCCCAAATAACTTCACGGGAGTGAGCACAATGTTATCTATATGACACATGTGAACTAGCACAGTCTAACTGTGAAAAACTTTCAAAATGCTCTGAGCTAGGAGGTGGTTTTCAACTGTTTAGAAATCAGTTTGAGCCTAGCTAGGTTTAGCTTTTCAAAAACACCACCAAGGGAACAAAGCAAATTTGATGATAAAATTAAATTGGAAAGTTTTTTAAAATTGCATGCCCTATCTGAATCATGAAAGTTTAGTTTTGACTAGACTGTCCGTTTAAGCTTTTATCTTGGAAAGTTTTGTTTTTGATGGTTTTTTCCTCGGCTCGAAGAGTCTCTGAGTTATCTGCCTTACATTGTGATTCTCCTTATCTGATCTTTCATTCAGACAAGGTAGTACTGTGTACTAAACCTGGGTTTTTGCCTAAGGTTGTTTCTAACAGGAATATCAATCAAGAGATTGTTGTTCCATCATTATGTCCTAATCCTTCTTCAAAGAAGGAACGTCTTTTGCATAATCTAGACGTGGTCCGTGCTCTGAAGTTCTACTTACAGGCAACTAAAGATTTTAGACAAACTTCTTCTCTTTTTGTCGTTTACTCTGGACAGAGGAGAGGTCAAAAGGCTTCGGCTACCTCTCTCTCTTTTTGGCTTTGTAGCATAATACGTTTAGCCTATGAGACTGCTGGACAGCAGCCTCCTGAAAGAATTACAGCTCATTCCACTAGAGCTGTGGCTTCCACCTGGGCCTTTAAGAATGAGGCCTCTGTTGAACAGATTTGCAAGGCTGCAACTTGGTCTTCACTTCATACTTTTTCCAAATTTTACAAATTTGACACTTTCGCTTCTTCGGAGGCTGGTTTTGGGAGAAAGGTTCTACAGGCAGTGGTTCCTTCTGTTTAATGTTTCTGCCTTGTCCCTCCCATCATCCGTGTACTTAGCTTTGGTATGGGTATCCCATAAGTAATGGATGACCCGTGGACTGAACACACTTAACAAGAGAAAACATAATTTATGCTTACCTGATAAATTTATTTCTCTTGTAGTGTGTTCAGTCCACGGCCCGCCCTGTCTTTTTAAGGCAGGTTCTACATTTTTAAAATTATAACTCCAGTCACCACTGCACCTTATAGTTTCTCCTTTCTCGTCTTGTTTCGGTCGAATGACTGGATATGACATGTGAGGGGAGGAGCTATATAGCAGCTCTGCTTGGGTGATCCTCTTGCAACTTCCTGTTGGGAAGGAGAATATATCCCATAAGTAATGGATGACTCGTGGACTGAACACACTACAAGAGAAATAAATTTATCAGGTAAGCATAAATTATGTTTTTTTCAACTCTCCCAGAATCCCTCAGTCAAACATTTGCCTCCAAAATGGAGTGAAGTGAATTCTGAAGTGATAAACTACAGAGAGGGGTTCTCTGATCTAAGACCAAATTTCCCCCTCAAAGTGACTACAAAGGACTGAAGAAGCTTCAGCCAGGCAGTGGAAATCTTCTCCCAGATTTCACAGGCCTTGCAGGGGAATTACAGATTTTGTCTAGCAATCCCCTGTTCTACAATGTGCTGCTCTTTGTATGATGTTGCAGACCCCCCTGGTAAAATGCGGTTTTATCTGCCAATCCACCGGTCTAAAGTGGTTGTGAGATCATTGGCACTGTGCTTGCACTGCCTTGGATGGACCCAAATACCAGGACCTGTTCATCTGCAGCTGAGGTAAGCACAGTAGACAGAGGTGCTGACAGGTAAGTACAATGCATCTTTATAGCCCACCAGCTATTAGAATGAACATGTACACATGATTCACATAGCGTGGGGACATATATACGCACACCCCATAAATTCTACAGTAGTTTGAGGCACTTCTTAAAAAAATCTTTAAAAATTAGGTTACTGGAGCCCTTAAAGTGAATGTAAATTATATGCTTTCTAATGTACAGTATGAATTCTCAATATATACTTGCAATGTAAACCGCAATGTTTTTTTTAAAAAATAATCATCTTCTGATATTATAACTTATCTACGTCTTGAACGCTAACTCCTCCCATCCTTGACTTCGGTATTCTGAGTCCATTGCGTATAGAGCAGTCCCTCCTGCTCTCTTACGTAGCCCTGAAGCGCGCTCCCGAGGAGAATTAAATTTGCGCATGCGTTTTCAAACTGCAGTTCATATGCGCATGCGTGCCCTGATCAGTTTCTAATCGTACTCTGAAATCTATTTGACATTGCGCTTGACGTGAACGAGCATTGATTGTCAATGATGATTCGTAAGGGAACGCATGCGCAGTTTGATCGCGTGACGTCGGAAAAAAGGGGCTGGACACCACGGGGTATGATCTATTATTCGTCATACGGAAATGTCAATCAAATTAGAAACGAGGGACAAGATGGCGGGCGGAGGAAGAAAGTAAGCGAAATAGCGTTAAATATCGTTCGATTATGATTTATTATTAAATTTATAAAAAATGACTTAAAGGGACACTGAACCCAATTTTTTTCTTTTGTAATTCAGAAAGAGCATGCAATTTTAAGCAACTTTCTAATTTACTCCTATTTTCAATTTTTCTTCGTTCTCTTGCTATCATTATTTGAAAAAGAAGGCATCTAAGCTTTTTTTTTGGTTTCAGTACTCTGGACAGCACTTTTTTTTATTGGTGGATGAATTTATCCACCAATCAGCAAGGACAACCCAGGTTGTTCACCAAAAATGGGCCGGCATCTAAACTTACATTCTTGCATTTCAAATAAATATACCAAGAGAATGAAGAAAATTTGATAATAGGAGTAAATTAGAAAGTTGCTTAAAATTTCATGCTCAATCTGAATCATGAAAGAAAAATTTTGGTTACAGTGTCCCTTTAAACTAACGTTTATTTAATTAAATTAACAACATGGGGATGAGAGGTGACCGTGACTTTACATTCACTTTAATGCAGCCTTCTGTTGGTCACCTATGCTAACTCTGCATTTTTTTGGACACTGGGAAGCTGTTTTTAGGACCCACTGGTTAACTTTTTGCCTCACTTTTTAATGTGCCTTCCTGCTTCTGTGGTGCAGTAGCCATCAGTAGCCATCTTGGTCATGTTGGGAAAAGCTCTCCAGCGCCAGTGGAAGTGGTGAGACTTTTTGTTTGTATCAGAGCTTATTATTTAACACTATATTTGTGGTGCTGATATCGCAGTATACCTCACTACACACACACACACACACACACACACACACACACACACCCTAACCGGGGTTACTCAGTTTTAACTGTTGCTGACCTCAGTCCCATCTGGGATTGACATCTGTTCTGTATACACTTTTATAATCTCTTTATTTCACAAAAAACATATACAGAGACGTTAAATTAGTAAGCATAAATACAGATATCCTTATAAAAAGTTCAAAAAGTTTATAAAATAACACAGAACAAACAATACAATATATATTGTCCTATACACATTCTACAGTAAGATCTCTGATTAATATGCAATCTTCATTAATAAAACAGAGAATATCATACCATCCTACTTTCCATATATGTATTCACTTCCTTTCTGTCTATTAAAGAATTTGATTAAAGTTACAGTAAAGTCCAAATTAAACTTATGATTCAGATAGGGCATGTCATTTTAAACAACTTTCAATTTTACTTTTATGATCAAATTTGCTTTGTTCACTTGGTATGCTTAGTTGAAAGCTAAACCTAGGAAGGCTCATATGCTAATTTCTAAGCCCTTGAAGGCCGCCTCTTATCTGAATGTCTTTGACAGATTTTTTTTTTCAAAGCTAGAGGGCGTTAGTTCATGTGTTACATATAAATAGCATTGTGCTCACGCATGTGGATTTATTTAGGAGTCAGCACTAATTGACTGAAATGCAAGTCTGTCAAAAGATCTGAGATAAGGAGGCAATCTTCAGAAGCTTAGATACAAGGTAATTAGAGGTAAAAAGTATATTTCTATAACAGTGTTGGTTATGCAAGACTGGGGAATGGTAAATAAAGGAATTATCTTTTTAAAAAAAATAAAATTTTAGTGTTTACTATCCCTTTAATGCTGTGTATCATGGCATTAAATATTACATTTTCATATCTTGTTTCTGAATAACAAAGTATATGTGGGGAGGTAACCTGTGTAATGTTCTGTGTACCCTTATACTGTTTATGTGTTGATTTATATGCAGATATAACAGCATCTCTTCTTCTTCTACTCTTATGGAGAAAATTGGTGCCGCTCTTTGGAGTTTTGATCTGCATATTGTTTAACCCCTTCTAACCCTTGTTTAATTTGTAAGGATATTCTGGTGTGTGTCCCTGCTCAGCTTTGCACCTCATGGACTGAGTCTGTCTATTTCTTTACAAGGTTTGGCAGAGCTGTCCTTTCAGTCAGAGTGCTCAGGGGTCTGCAGTTTCTCAAGGCTATAGCATAGAAGATTCGATTGAACTCTCTCCTAAAGGAAGTATATCCACTCTGCCAATTCTGATTTGATGGCTGTTATTCCTCCAGCAGTCAAACAAAAATGCATTCAAGGCACAAACAATGGTACTTCACAGTCCTTTAGTTCATCAGGGATATACCTTACTCAATTCCTTTAAAGAAAAAGGGGGTTTATTTTGAATCATTTTGAAGATTCCTCTTCTGAGGACAGATTTTCAGAAACATAGGACCCTCCCTCTGAAGCAGTGTCAGAGGATGTATTATTTAATTTCAGGTTTGAGCATATACACTATTTCAGTAAGTTTAAATTGCCTTAGAAGTGGATGTTTTTTTGCGCTTAGGGAAAGCAATTTGTTAAAATAACTGATAAATTAAGATGGCCCCCAAATTGCCTTCTACCTTCCCTGTGCCCAACTTCGTGTTTTTTTAGTTTCTAAGGGATTGAATGTTCCCTAAATTCCTTATGCAAAGTTAAAGGCTGTTTCCTCTCTATTCTGCAGATTTAGAGGCGTGGGAAACTATTTCTAATGTAGATGGTGCAATTTCTACACTTGCTTGGGGCATCTACCATCCCTTTAGAGGATATGACCTCTTTCAGGGATTGCAAAGACAGAAAACTTGAAGGCTTTCGCAGATGATCCTTTCAATTGGTAGAATTTATTTTTAAACCAGCTGTCAGTGTAGCTTGTGTAGTTGCAGCTACTCAGATCTGGTGACCAACGTTTAGGAGCTCATTTCTGCTAAAGTATTTCCGGAGGAGATCTAGGATTGCTAAATGTGATGCAGCAGTTTGGATGATGCACATTAATAGGATGAGAGCTGCTATGGCTTTTTTGGCAAAACATGATTTATGGTTCAACTCTATGCTGGCAGACAGTCTCTAAAAGCAGACTTTTATCCCTTCCCTTTCAGGGTAAAATATTGTATCTTGGCCTTTACCAGTGAACAACCTTCCCCAAGGGGTGTGGACAGACTTGCCAACTCAGCTGGTAACCTTTAAGCGGCATCCCTCAAGCACCACCCCTTCTTATCCCTAATTCTTTCCAGCCACAAGGTGGACAGAGCTTGGAAACTCTCCCCAAACTGTGTTTCTGAGAATGTCCCTTTTGGCAGTGATTTATGGCACCAGGGCATTTTGCCTGTTGTTCTTTGATCAGCATTCATGTAGCCAATATGTGTCTGGCTCCAGGCATTGATTTGGCTACTCTGCACTGTAGCAAACCGCGGGTTGCAAGTCGATCCCCGGCGAGGTCTACTCAGCCTTCCTCCTTTCGAGGTTGATATGATGAGCATCGCCTTGAGTCCCTTAAGGGGGATTAGCCACGCTTTACAAGTACATTCCTGTTTTCTCCATGTCTTTCCCTCTGTGGAAGATTGCTAGGCGATGGGCTGTTGACTCAGTCGAGTCTAGTTTCTGCGGTCTCTAGCAAGGCTTGTGGACTATCTGCGGGTCAGTGTCCTTGGGTTTTTTCCTCTTTTTCAATGTTGTTCTCAGCTTTGGACGAAGCGGGATTTTGTTGGGTAGGGGTTTTCTGGCCTGGTGCCCTAAGAATGGGCCGCCTCTTGTACCCTCCTGTTTTTGCATTCAGTGTCCTCTATAGTTGGGTATTGTTTTTCCAAAAGTAATGAATGCAGCTGTGGACTCTTTCCATTTATAAAAAACTCCATAAATTATGCTTACCTCATAATTTTTCTTTTCTTCAGATGGAAAGAGTCCACAGCTCCCCGCCCGTGTTTTTATGCGGAGTGGCCGTAAGTTTTGTTCTTCTGGCACCTTTTCACCCTGATATTCTTCTACTGTTCCTTGTTCCTCGGCAGAATGACTGGGGGATGAGGGAAGTGGGAGGAGTATTTAAGCCTTTGGCTGGGGTTTCTTTGCCGCCTCCTGGTGGCCAGGTTCTGAATTCCCAAAAGTAATGAATGCAGCTGAGGACTCTTTCCATCTGAAGAAAAGAAAATTATCAGGTAAGCATAATCTTAGCCTACTGGTTATTTTGCTTGAAGCCTTGCTGCATTAGCTATGTTTTTTTTTTTTTTTTTGTATATTGAGCAAAATTATAATAAGAGATTTCTTTCTAATGACACAATGAGTCAACGGATCATCTAATTACTAATGGGATATATCACTCATGCCCAGCAGGAGGCGGCAAAGAGCACCACAGCAAAGCTGTTAAATATCGCCTCTCTTCTCTACCACCCCAGTCATTCTCTTTGCCTATGTTAGAGCAAGGAAGTGGTAAAGTTACGTGTTAGTAAAAGATTCTTCAAGCAAGATTTTATTAGTTTTTTAAGTGGTGCAATATTGTGCTGCTTTGTTCTAGGGTGTAGCCGTAGTCCATATCAGTCTCTTCAGTAGAGCAGTGGTGGCTTTAGAGCAATGGGAACTTGTGGGACATAATTCTCACTGCGCCTCCCATGTAGTGTATGCTGCCCTAATTCTGAAAGCCTGAGCAACATTACTTAGTCTTTTTCTTATTTCCACAGGTCCATGGTAGGGAGAGGACCTCTCAAACCTAGTGAGCTGCCTTGCTGCCTGGCAGATCTTTGAGGTAAGTGCTGCTTTATTTTTTCAGAGGAAGAAACATTTTGGCCACTTTATTTATTGGGGGACACAGTTTCCTCTATAAGTTTGGGGGAACAATTCCATATGCAGTTTGTTCATAGTAGGCACTGGGGCTAATACATAGGAGCTGAGGAGTTCAGGGCTCATACGTGTGTGAATTCACTTCTCCCGGCGGTTTGTTTCTAAGAGACTTTTACCGACCGGGAGATTATTTATGGCTCATTCTCTGTGTGATTTCTGCTCTCGCTGGTTTGTCAGACATTTTACCGACCGGGAGATTATTAAGACGCCCACAATGGGCGGGACTTAGCTGAGGTGGCAACTACTCTTGCGCGCCTTTTTTTAATCTGCGCTTCCGGATCGGAACTGTGCCTACGCAGTAGCTAGTGAAAGACAGCACAGAAACGGTCGCTAGAAGCTTCAGCCTACTCCGGACTGCAAAAGTAGAGTCCGGATTATTATCTAAATAAGGGGGTTCCTCCGCTGCAGCAGGGCAGGTAGGCACCTCAGCAGAGCTAAGCTGAGGTGTGGAGGTCATCTGGGGAATTTTGTTGTATCATTAGTTACATTGCTGTAAAAGTAAAAAATTTAACGTTTTGAAATTTAAAGAGACAGTAATGTGTTTTTCTGCTTTAATTTTTATTAAAGAATTTAAGTTTTTTATTTCATAATTTGATTCATTGAGTCAGAATGGACCAAGAGGCCCTGCAAAATTTCACTTGTTCATTATGTTTTGATGCCAATGTGGAACCACCAATCCCTTTCTGTTCCTCATGTATTGAGAGAACTTAAAATTACAGAGAGAGAATTTTTTCTGAGCCAACATCTTCTAAGGCAGATGCTGTTCAGGAGTCTGATAATGTTCAGTATATGCCGCAGCTTTCTCCTCAAGCGTCCCAACTGTTACCGCCCACACATGCAGTGCCCTGCGCTTCCTCTTTCACTCCTTCTGGAGTTACGCTGCAAGACATCGCTTCCCTCATGTCCTCTGCCGTTTCTGATGCGTTGTCTGCTTTTCCCATGTTGCAGGGAAAACGCAATAGGAAAAATAAACATTCAGTAAGCGAGATTACTGACTCAGTTGTTGCTATTTCGAATGCCCCCTCACAGAAGCCTGAGGAGGAGGATACTTTGGTAGCATCTGAGGGTGAAATTTCAGATTCTGACAGTGTACTTATTCCTGCTGATTCTGAAGTTGTATCTTTCAAGTTTAAGCTAGAACACCTCCGTATGTTACTCAAGGAGGTTTTCGCTTCATTGGACGACAGCGACACCATGGCCGTAGTTAATCCTAAGAAATCCAGTAAGCTAAACAAATATTTTTATGTACCTTCCTTGGTGGAGGTTTTTCCTGTACCAGATCGAGCTACTGAGATCATTGCTAAGGAATGGGAGAGACCGGGTGTCCCTTTTTCTCCGTCTCCTATATTTAAAAAGATGTTTTTCATAGCGGACTCTATCAAGAAGTCTTGGCAAACAGTACCCAAGGTGGAAGGGGCAGTTTCCACTCTGGCCAAGAGAACTACTATCCCCATAGAGGATAGTTGTGCCTTTAAAGATCCTGTGGACAAAAAATTAGAGGGGTTACTCAAGAAGATGTATGTACACCAGGGTTTACAATGGCAACCTGCAGTGTGCATTGCTACCATCACTAGTGCGGTGGCATATTGGTTTGATGCGTTGTCTGATGCTATTAGTACAAACAGTCCCCTTGATGAGATCCAGGATAGGATAAAAGCCCTTAAGTTTGCTTATTCCTTTATTACTGATGCTTTTCTACAGGTTATAAAACTGAGAGCAAAGATTTCAGGTTTTGCTGTACTAGCCCGCAGAGCTTTATGGTTTAAAACCTTGGTCTGCGGATGTGTCATCTAACTCTCTAAACTTTTAGCGATTCCTTACAAGGGAAAGACCTTGTTTGGACCGGGTTTGTCGGAAATAATCTCTGATATTACCGGAGGAAAGGGTAATATTCTCTCTCAGGATGAGAGAAACAAACAAAAGGGACGTCAGAGTAATTTTCGTTCCTTTCGAAATTTCAAGGGAAATTCTTCCTTTTCCAAACAAGAACAGTCCAAACCTTTCTGGAGACCCAATTAGTCTTGGAACAAGGGAAAACAACCCAAAAAGCCTACTATGGAATCAAAATCAGCATGAAGGGACTGCCCCCGATCCGGGACCGGATCTTGGGGAGGGCAGGCTTTCCTTTTTCACTCAGGCTTTTGTTTGAGATGTTCAGGATCCCTGGGCAGTGGAAATAGTGTCCCAGGGATACAAACTAGAGTTCAAGAATTTTCCTCCCAGAGGCAGGTTTCTGATTTCAAGATTATCTGTAGACCAGACAAAAAGAGAGGCATTCTTACACTGTGTACGGGACCTCTCCGACCTGGGAGTGATAGTTCTTGTTCCGATGCAGGAACGGGGTCTGGGGTTTTATTCCTATCTGTTCGTGGTTCCCAAAAAGGAAGGAACCTTCAGACCAATTTTAGATCTCAAGAGTCTAAACAAATTCCTCAGAGTACCATCCTTCAAGATGGAAACTATTTGTTCCATTTTTCCTTTGGTCCAAAAGGGTCAATTTATGACAACGGCGTACCTGCATGTTCCCATTCACAGGGACCATCACAAGTTTCTAAGGTTTGCATTTCTAGACAAACACTTCCAATTTGTGGCTCTTCCTTTCGGCCTTGCCACAGCTCCCAGAATTTTCTCAAAGCAGGAGAGGGCATCGGTGATCCTCATTGCACCGGCGTGACCTCGGAGGATTTGGTATGCAGACCTGGTGGACATGTCATTGTCAGAGTTTTTTCCCTGCTTTGTTTGCCATGTGCTGCTGGCAGTCATTTTACTCACCTCTCTTACTAACTCTGGTGCATAGTTTGTGATGCTGCTTATTTTCTGCACGCTCTTTTATGGCCAGACTGGTGTACATCATCCGTGTGAGTCAGGTTGCAGTCTCATAATTGTGATGTCATCACTTATTATTTAAAGGGCCTCTGTTCAGTATGCTTTGCCCTTGCGTTGTCTCAGACCTGTTTGTGAGTTCCAGTGTATTACCTGGCTATCTGACATCCCTCCTTGTTCCTGATCCCTGGCTTGTTCCTGACTCTGCTGTTCTCCTTGTTCCTGATTCCGGCTCGTCTGACTACCAGCTCTGGTTTTGATTCCTGGCTTGTTATTTCACTTGTGGACTTTTTATTATTTTTTGTTATTAATAAAGGTGTGATTATTTTTGCACTTCTCGTCTCAATCTGATTCCTGGCGCCCTGACAGTCATCTCTTCCACCTTGGAGACTTCCGTTGAGGAAGGACCTTCTGCTTCAAGGGCCCTTCCTTCATCCAAATCTAGTTTCTCTGAAGCTGACTGCTTGGAGATTGAACGCTTAATTTTATTCAAGCGGGGATTTCCAGAATCTGTCATTGAGACCATGATTCAGTCTCGTAAACCTGGTATAGAAAGATTTACCACAAGATATGGCGTAAATATCTATATTGGTGTGAATCCAAGGGCTACTCTTGGAGTAGAGTTAGGATTCCTAGAATTCTGTCCTTTCTCCAAGAAGGTTTGGAGAAGGGATTATCGGCAAGTTCCCTAAAGGGTCAAATATCTGCCTTGTCTATTTTGTTATATAAATGTCTGGTGGACATACCAGACGTGCAATCGTTTTGTCAGGCCTTGGTCAGGATCAGGCCTGTGTTCAAACCAGTTACTCCTCCCTGGATTCTTAATTTAGTTCTTAAGGTTCTTCAAGGGGCTCCGTTTGAGCCTATGCAATCCTTAGATATTAAGTTGTTATCTTGGAAAGGTTTGTTTCTTGTTGCTATTTCTTCTGCTCTTAGAGTGTCAGAGCTCTCGGCATTACAGTATGATTCTCCTTACCTTATTTTTCATTCGGATAAGGTGGTTTTACGTACAAAGTTAGGATTTCTACCTAAAGTAGTTTCTGACCGGAACATTAATCAGGAGATTGTTGTTCCTTCCTTGTGCCCTAATCCTCCTCCTCAGAAGGAACGGCTTTTGCACAATCTGGACGTGGTACGTGCTCTAAAATTTTATTTACAGGCGACTAAGGATTTTCGTCAGTCTTCTGCCTTGTTTGTGGTTTTCTCGGGAAAACGTAAGGGACAGAAAGCTACGGCTAATTCTCTTTCTTTGTGGTTGAAGAGTATCATTCACTTTGCCTATGAACCTGCTGGACAGCAGCCTCCAGAGAGAGTTACGGCTCATTACATGAGGGTGGTTTCTTCCTCATGGGCATTCAAAAACAATGCTTCTGTGGAACAGATTTGCAAGGCTGCAACTTGGTCCTCTCTTCACAATTTTTCTAATTTCTATAAGTTTGACACTTTTGCCTCGGCTGAGGCCGCTTTTGGGAGAAAGGTTCTTCAAGCAGTGGTGCCTTCCGTTTAGGTTCCCGGTCTTGTCCCTCCCTTATCATCTGTGTACTCTAGCTTGGGTATTGAATCCCATTAGTAATTAGATGATCCGTGGACTCATTGTTTCATTAGAAAGAAAACAAAATGTTTGCTTACCTGATAAATGTATTTCTTTCTTGACACGATGAGTCCACGGCCGCCCTGTTCTTTTAGACAGGGTGTTGGTATGTTGTAAACTTCAGACACCTTTGCACCTTGTTACTTCCTTTCTCTCCTTACTGTGGTGGAAGGGAAGGGAGGTGATATTTAACAGCTGCTGGGCAGGAGTGATATATCCCATTAGTAATTAGATGATCCGTGGACTCATTGTGTCAAGAAAGAAATGCATTTTTCAGGTAAGCATACATTTTTTTTTTATTATTAATCTCTGTACCTGGGGAATTTAGAGTTTATTATTCTCCAGACTGTGTTTTTCTATAGTTTTTATTTCTGTAAATTTGATTATGCTGCCCTATCTGTTTCTGACAATTTGATTTTAGAAGTTTAAGATACAGAGTTTGTTTTCCTTCCTAAGATAGGGAGAGTCTTCTGCTTCATTCCTTACTGTTGGGAAATACAACACCTGGCCACCAGGAGGAGGCCAAAGGCTTAAATATCCCTCCCACTTCCTCATTACCCCAGTCATTCTTTGCCTTTCGTCACAGGAGGTTTCAGGGAAGTGTCAGAAGATTCGGAGAGTCCTGAGAAAGGGTATCTGCCCTTCGAAATAGGACTGGAGTTTTAAGTAGTCATGTCAACCTCTCAATAAGAGTATTGATGAAAGTTAGTCTGGAGATGCAGGGAAAGTTTTTCTGCAAAACCATCCAGACTACTGCTAACAGGTCCTAAGCAATCAGTGTTGACGAGTTTCACTGCCTGCTTTCTCTCACTCAAGTTCATGTCAGGAGCGCTGCTATAAAACTGTCACACTTGAGAGGCTGTGTTCTGTTCCACAGCATGGATCCTGGAGGTAAGATTGTTTCAATTTTTAAACATAAAACGGTATAACAGGGTGTGGCTCCTTTATACCTGATAGGATCCAGGATTAATATCCTCTGAAGGGGGTTTATTGAACAGTTGGGGTTAATTAATTATTTAAATGCTGCTTTGTGTGATTTTTTTCCTGGGCTTATAGACTGCGTGTTTTTGGCTGGATCAAATGTTTTTACTTTTAAGTTTCACTTTCGTTTTTGAAAGTGTTGCCCAGCTCCTATTATTTGCTGTACTTGTAATAACAGAGAAGTACTGTCTTACACTCCATGTGGGTCTTTGTTCATTTCCTCCATTCTGGCTAAGACTTGAACCTGATGAAAGAGTTTCCTCTGTAAACTGTCTGGGTCTAGGAGGTAGTGAGTGCCCCAGCCATTGGGAGTATAGAGGTGCAGTTTTCTATAATAAACTTTTTGTGTCCTCCTGTGGGTATAACCTGAGCTATGGAGGACTCTGACATGTTAGATGATACTCCTTCTGTACTAAATCATACCTGTTTATATTGTGAGGAGGCCGTGGTTTTCCCGCGCACTCAATTTTGTTCCACATGCCTTAACACCATTATAAAGTCTAAGAAGGGAAACAAGCCTGCTAAGGCTCTTAGTCCCTCTGATCCGTCTACCTCTCAGGACTCAGCGTCCCGTGAGATTACTCCCCTTGCTACATTATCCACTCCGCATGCAGTTCCCCTTAGCACATCTAATCCTCCATCCTGAGGGGGCTTTCTTCCTGCTGACTTTGCCACGCAGTTACAAACAGCGGTGTCTGCTGCCCTCAGTGCTTTACCTCGCTCTAACAAACGCAAGAGAGAGGTTAAATATAGCTTTCCTGACCTGGAGTCATCTATATATTTATCAGATTTAGCTATTCTGTCGCAGTTATTCGATGATGAGTTAACCTCTGTAGCTTCAGAGGGTGAACTTTCTGGGTCGAAGTCCTTATCGTCTAAGCCTTCTGCTGCTGAGGAACCATTCTTTAGATTTAAAAATTGAGCACTTGCGTTTGGCGAACATTATTAAGAACGAATGGGAAAGAATTGTTTTTTACTTTTCCACCTCGTCTACTTTTATAAAGTTGGTCCCGGACTCTCAACTGGATTTGTGGGGCTCCATTCCTAAGGTGGATGGTGCTATCGCTACGCTTGCTAAACGTACTACTATACCTCTTGGGGATAGTTCTTCGGTCAGAGAGCTGATGGATAAGAAAATGGAAAACTTTCTGAGAAAGATGTTTCAACATACAGGATTTTACTTTCAACCAGCGGCTGCAGTTGCCGGAGCGGCTACCTACTAGTGTGACTCTTTGCCAGAATTCATTGAGGTGGAGTCTCCCCTTGAGGATATTCAAGACAGAATTAGAGCTCTGAGAATTGCTAATTCTTTTATCTGTGATGCGAACATGCAAATGATTTGCCTAAATGCAAAGGCCTCTGTCTTTGCGGTCCTAGCGCACCAGGCACTCTGGTTGAAGTCTTGGTCTACGGATATGACTTCTAAGTCAAGACTCCTTTCTCTTCCCTTCAAGGGAAAGATTTTATTTGGTCCAGGCCTGGACTCCATTATTTCTTTGGTTACAGGAGGCAAGGGTGCTTTCCTACCGCAAGATAAGAACAAAAAGTCTAAGGGACGACAATCTTCTAATTTTCGTTCCTTTCGTTCTGACAAATCCCAACAACAACAATCCTCCTCCAAGCCCGAGCAACCCAAGAGTACTTTGAAGCCGCTAGAGTCCTGGAATAAATCCAAGCAGAATAAGGTGGCCCCCGATCCGGGATCGGATTGTGTAGGGGGCAGACAGTCTCTTTTTTCAGACGCCTGGTTCAAGGACGTACAGGATCCATGGGTACTGGAGGTGGTATCTCAGGGATTATTATTATTATACTTTATTTATTAAGCGCCAACATATTCCGCAGCGCTGTCCATGGATACAATTCATTTAAATAAAACAATACAAGACTTGTAAGATACAGGACAAAATTTTCACATATACAGGAGGGATTGAGGGCCCTATTCCCGTGGGAACTTACAATCTAGAAGGGTAGGAGGTTGAGAAACAGGAGGTGAGGACTGCAAGATTGAGAAGGATGTTAATACAGAGTTCGATACAAGATAGGCTTCAAATCGCATCCGCCAAGGGGCAGATTCCTTTTTTCAAATCTTTCTACCAGACCAGAAAAGAGGGATGCCTTTCTAGGGTGCATTCGGGATCTATCCTCCTTAGGAGTTATTTTCCTGGTGCCTATCGAAGAAAGAGGTTTGGGGTTTTATTCAAACCTTTTCGTGGTCCCAAAGAAGGAGGGAACTTTCCGCACAATTCTGAACCTAAAGTGCTTAAACAGATTTCTCAGTGTCCCTTCCTTCAAGATGGAGATAAGGTCCATCCTTTCTTTAATTCAGGAAGGCCAGTTTATGACCACTATAGATCTGAAGGACGCTTACCTTCATGTTCCAATCCACAGGGAACACTTTAAGTTCCTGAGGTTTGCATTCCTGGACCAGCACTTCCAGTTCATTGCCATTCCATTTGGTCTAACTACTGCTCCAAGAATCTTTACGAAGGTTCTGGGGACTTTCTAGCCGTTGCCAGAACTCAGGGTATTGCAGTAGCCCCATAGTTGGACGATATTCTGGTGCAAGCACCATCCTTTCGTCTTGCGGAAGAATTCTCGGAGTCCCTTCTTAGTCTTCTTTGATCACATGGATGGAAGATAAACTTAGAAAAGAGTTCTCTTATCCCAAGTACCAGGATGGAATTCCTGGGTACTATAATAGACTCCATATCCATGAGGATATTCCTAACAGACCAGAGACGTTGGAAGCTAACTTCGGCAAGTCTTGCACTCCGGACCTCCTTTAGTCCCTCTGTGGCTCAGTGTATGGAGTTGATTGGTCTCATGGTGTACTGCATGGACATCATTCCTTTTGCCAGGTTCTGTCTCAGACCTTTACAACTGTGCATGCTGAGGCAGTGGTATGGCAATCATTCAGATCTGTCTCAATAGATTGTAGCCGGTCGAGAAAACTCTTGGTGGCGAGGGACATGCTTCTTAAGACCATCCTGGGAGATTGTGAATTTCGGATGCAAGTCTATCCGAATGGGGAGCTATTGGGGTGCCAGGAAGGCACAGGGGTTGTGGACTCAGGAGGAGTCCTCCCTCCCGATCAATAATTTGGATCTAAGGGCAATCTTCAAGGCCTTGAAGGCTTGGCCACTTCTGGGTTTGTCCCAGTTTATCAGATTCCAATCAGACAATATCACCTTGGTGGCTTACATCAACCATCGAGGGGGGGGGGGGCGACGACGAGAAGTTCCTTGGTGATGAAAGAAGTATCTCAGATTCTAGAGTAGGTGGAGGCCCACAGCTTTTCGCTGTCAGCAATCCACATTCCGGGTGTGGACAACTGGGGGCGGATTTTCTCAGCAGGCAATCCTTCCATCCAGGGGAATGGTCTCTCCATCCTGAGGTGTTTGCAGAAATATGCAGCAAGTGGGGGACACCGGAGATGGATCTCATGGCGTCCCGTCTCAATATCAAGCTACCCAGGTATAAGGCAAGGTTGAGTGATCCCCAAGCGGATCTAATAGATGCACTAGCAGTGCCGTGGAGGTTCAAACACGTATATATTTTTCCTCCATTACCGCTTCTTCCTCGAGTGGTGGCCCGCATCAAGCAAGAGCGGTATCGGTAATCCTGATTGCTCCTTCGTGGCCACGAAGGACGTGGTTCGCGGATCTAGTGGGGATGTCCTCATATCCTCTGTGGAAATTACCTTGTCACAGAGCCCTGCTGATACAAGGTACATTTGTTCATTAAAATCTAGATTCTCTGAGTCTGACTGCATGGAGATTGAACGCTTAGTCTTAGCCAAGAGAGATTTCTCAGAGAGTGTCATTGATACTCTTATTCAAGCTCATAAACCAGTTACTCTGCGTATCTACCACAAGGTGTGGAGGACCTACTTATTCTGGTGTGAAGAGCGGGGTTTTTTCCTGGCACAGACTTAAGGTTGCCAAGATCTTATCTTTTCTCTAGGCTGGATAAGGGTCTTTCTGCTAGTTCCCTGACTGGCTGAGCTTCCAGACGTGTGCAGTCCTTTAAGTCTCTGATTAGGATCAAACCTGTGTTTAGATCTGAGGCTTTTCCTTGGAGCCTAAACTTTGTTTAGGTTCTGTTTGAGCCTCTGCATTCTGTTGACATTAAATTGTTATCTTGGAAGGTTCTCTTTTTACTGGCTATTGCCTCTGCGCGAGTTTCTGAGCTCTCTGCAATGTGAGCCCCATATCTGATTTTTCAGGCAGATAAGGCAGTTTTACGTACTAAATTAGGTTTTCTTCCTAAGGTTGTGTCACATCGCAACATCAATAAGGAGATTGTGGTCCCTTCCTTGTGTCCTAATCCTTCTTCATCGAAGGAATGCTTACTTCACAATTTGGATGTGGTTCCTGCCTTGAAGTTCTATCTTCAGGCCACTACGGAGTTTAGACAATCTTCCTCTTTGTTTGTTGTCTATTCGGGGAAGCGTAAGGGTCAGAAGCCTACTTTGACTTCCCTATCTTTTTGGTTAAGCAGCGTCATCTGATTAGCTTACGAGACAGCAGGACATTGTCGCCCTGAGAGGATAACGACTCATACCACTAGAGCAGTGGCTTCCTCTTGGGTCTTAAAGAATGAGGCCTCTATGGGTCAGATTTGTAAGGCGGCTACCTGGTCCTCCTTTCATACTTTTTCAAAATTTTACAAGTTTTAATTTTTTTTGCTTCGGCTAAAACAGCTTTCGGGAGAAAAGTTTTGCAGGCTGTGATGCCCTCAGAATAGGGTCCGCCTCTTCCTTTTTGTTTCCTCCCGTTATTCATTCAGTGTCCTCTGGAGCTTGGGTATAGTTTCCCCAACAGTAAGGAATGAAGCCGTGAACTCTCCCTATCTTAGGAAGGAAAACATAATTTATGCTAACCAGATAAATTCCTTTCCTTCCGAATAGGGATAGACCACGACCACTGCATGCTTTTTCTTGTCTATGGGCGGTCCCCTAATATTTATTTTATTCTTCTGGCACCATTTATACCCTAATGTTTCTCCTACTTTTACTTGTTCCCTCGGCAGAATGACTGGGGTAATGAGGAAGTGGGAGGGATATTTAAGCCTTTGACCAGGGTGTCTGCCTCCTCCTGGTAGCCAGGTGTATTTCCCAACAGTAAGGAATGAAGCCGTGGACTCTCCCTATCCAGAAGGAAAGGAATTAATCTGGTAAGCATAAATTATGTTTTTTTTCCTTTTTTGGTTTACATAGGCTGGCATTTTATAAAAATGTAAATGTTTTGGATTGAGAGTTTTTTTGTTTTTTTTGCCTTCTTTGATGGCCGGCTACTGACATCATAGATTCTAAGATATCATACTAGTTTATGCAGTTCTGTTGCTCTGTTAACTTTTTCATGATCATTATGGGCTTATTTAGCTTGCAAAGTTATGGCCTTGTTGTGTGCTTGAGCTGTGAGTCACATAAAATAAAATTTATGCTTACCTGATAAATTTATTTATTTCTGGGCATGGAGAGTCCACGATTCATTCAAATTACTAGTGGGATATTCAACTTCTGGCCAGCAGGAGAAGGCAAAGAGCACCCCAGCAGAGCTGTTAAGTGTCACTTCCCTTATCCATAATCCCCAATCATTTGGCCGAAAGAAAATGGAAAAAGAAGATATCAAAAGGGTATAGAGGTGCCTGAGGTTTATATCAACAATTTTTCAACTTCTTAAATTAATAAGGGCGGGTCGTGGACTTTCCATGCCCAGAAAGATTTTTTTTTTATCAGGGATGCATACATTTTGTTTTCTTTCCTATGGCATGGAGAGTCCATGATTCATTCCAATTACTAGTGGGAACCTATGCCCAAGCCAGAGGACCCAGAATGAAAAGGGAGGGAGAATAAGACAGGCGGACCTAAACAGAAGGCACCACCGCTTGAAGAACTTTTATCTCATAGGAAGCCTCAGCCGAGGCAAAAGTATCAAAGTTGTAGAAATTGGAAAAGGTATGCAAAGAGGACCATGTGGCCGCCTTGCATATTTGCTCCACAGAGGCTTCATTTTTGAAAGCCCAGGAAGAGGAGACAGCCCAAGTGGAATGAGCCGTAATTCTCTCAGGAGACTGTTGTCCAGCTGTCTGTTATGACCCCAGGTTGCCATCACACTGTTTTGATGCCAGATTGCTCCATCTCGCCTCTCCTATGATGCATCACGTCTCCTGTGACGCATCTCATCACCCGTGACGCACCACGCCACCTTTGGCACACTTTTTCTTTTATATGCCATTTAGTTTTTCTGTCTCATTGCCCTATTATTGAGTGTATCTCGTGGGTGTGCCTTGAACTATATTTTGGATTTCGAATTCTGGCTTGTGACCTGGACCTCCTTTTGACCATTCTTCTGCCTGATGATTCCACTCTGTTTGGTGCCCGATTGGTTTTGACCTTGGATTTCCATGACTAAGCCTTTGGACTCTGTTTCCAGTTACCGTTTGTTTTGACCTCTGGCCTGTCGACTCTGTCATTTCCTGGTTTATTGCTCCTGGCTTTCCTCCCCGTACTCCGTTTATCCCCTCCTGGTTCCTAACGCTAATATCCCTAAGATTCTTCGTTATCCCTCCACTTGATGCAGGGATAACAAGACTACTGGCCAAGTTTGCTTTGATAGCGAAATATCTGAATGATTCTAACTGTCTCATAAGCTAACCGGATAACACTTCTCAACCAGAGAGAAAGAGTAGTAGAAGTGGCTTTCTGACCCTTACGCTTACCAAAGAAAACAACGAATAGGGCAGAAGATTTTCGAAAATCTTTAGATGCTTGAAGGTAAAAAAATAGAGCATGCACAACATCCAGGTTATGTATAAGACGTTCCTTCTGGGAAGAAGGATTGGGATAAAAAGAAGGAACAACCATATCCTTATTAATATTGCGATCCGATCCTACCTTAGGAAGAAATCCCATCTTAGAACGAAGGACCGCCTTATCCGCATGAAAAATAAGGTAAAGGGAATCGCACTGCAAAGCCGGAAACTCTGCTATACGAAAACAACAACCTTTGAGTTACAAGCAACAAAGCTAATCACTGGGATACATATGCTCCCAATATAGGTATCAAATCAGAAAGTCTCAGATACGAAGCTACAACTTAACCACTGAGCTATTTGAGCAGCACCCAGGCGACCCTAGGGACTACACTTCTAGTCCTGAGGAAGGGGGACTCTATTTCCACCTAGAAATATATACAGCCAAACCGGGACCAAATCTTAGATCTGGACAAAAACGTTCGCTGTAGCCACCGAGCCCTGCGATAGGAACAGAATATATAAGAAACTGGAACCACACAGTTCGCAGAAATTTGCAAATGTTATCACATATGAGGGAAAAAACACTATAGTGTTCCTATAAATAAAAAAATAACATGGAAAAGTATAGTGTGCTAAAGAACACCAAGAGAACAAGTATTATGCCAGAAATCATACGTCACACACATTACAAATTTTCGCCTCAGTATGAGGGAAAGAAAGTAGTGTCAATAAAGACACTAAAATTATAATACATGGACCATATGAGTAGAAACAAGATCCTTACATAAAGGATAATAAACAAATAATGTAGAATAAGAGGTCTCTCATAAGAGAGAAAAATTAAATACGGATTCCCTGTATAAACACAGGATGACCTAAACTATTGAATATAATATATATGCTATGTATAATAAATATTAGTCACATTAGTGACTTAAGGCACTTAAATAAATTAATTTTACATGCCACCAACTGATCGGTAATCTCTTACTATAAAAGAGATTGAAAGCATTCAGCATACACACTATTTAAATTATCTTAAAGGACCAGTAAACACAGTAGATTTGCATAATCAACAAATGCAAGATAACAAGGCAATACAATAGCACTTAGTCTGAATTTGAAATGAGTAGTAGATTTTTTTTCTAGCACATTTTAAAGTTATGTATATTTCCACTCCCCCTGTACCATGTGATAGCAATCAGCCAATCACAAATGCATATACGTATAGTCTGAGTTCTTGCACATGCTCAGTAGGAGCTGGTGACTCAAAAAATTGTAAATATAAAAGACTGTGCACATTTCTTTTAATTGAAGTAAATTGGAAAGTTGTTTAAAATGACATGCTGTATCTGAATCATGAAAATTGAATAAACCCTGAGTGTCCCTTTAAATAGTATATTAACATTATGAACATTGAACTTCCAGCAAATGGCGATCAATACCAGATAAAACAAAATGTTTATGAGAAAAGCCAATATAAAATCAGACAAAAAAGATGTCGCAGATATTAGACATCTAGCTCCATCAGTTGAAAAAACAAACTAACGACTTTAATATTTATATACTAGTGTTTTAAAAACACTAGGAATCGTAGTCTGATACATGATCCCACATTCACCAATATTTAAAAAATCTCACCTAAATATGGGAGACAACATATATTTCTAAGATAAAACCTAGAAATAAATATATTAGTGTCCGAAAGCACTAACAAATTGAGCAAGGGACATGAAAAACATGTCAGGGCATAAATTTATCACCTTAATATGATCAAACTTACTAGATTGCATTCCTAAAAATATAGAAATAACTATTATTTAGCGCAGCAGCACCTGAAGGCGCTCCACAAATACCTGATGATGATGATGATGATGTTCTAAAACACTAATATGAGAAATATGACACATTTAAAACTATACAAGTCACTAAAATAAAATACAGCTTATAAAGATGTTACTATAACAGAGTAGCTCCTCACGAAAACATGGCTAAAATCAAATGAGCCTGCATTAACCTTGAGCAGCCACTAGATGGCGGTAAAAACTTGGTAAACACAGTACTGACAGGAAAATTATCCTGAAAATAAACACTGTAGGGCAAACGTCTGAATTGTAAATTAAAAAACAATCCAAAACGTCCCCTTTATTCCTCATTCTCACTGTGGCAATCGTAATACATATAAATGTACACAAACTCTAGAGATAACCGCACATTCTATAGAGACACTATAGAAAAAGGACAGAATACAAAGCAGAAATTGAGACAATTCCCTGTAAAGATAAGGACCGCAGTCGTCATTATACAAACCCAAGAGATACAAGATCCCACAGGGAGGAACGCGCCCTCTGCATAAGTAGTGTAGAGAAAAGCGCCCAAAGCATTAAAGGCATGTGAAAACACTGATCCCCTGGAGAAAACCTTTACAGGGGTGCGCCATCTTCAAGAGCTAAGTTGAAGCGCGAAACACTGCCTGAAACTACAATGGCGGCAAAAGAGAAGCAACTCCCCAATACAAACAGTAGCCTACATATATTTACGCCAAAATAGCGGAATCCAAACTCCTGTACCTACGCTGACACCTTCCGGAGACTACTAGGCTGAGGGTCATTTGGCTAAACTGTTATAGTGTGCAGTCCAACTAGGCATAATCCATAACCCTATCACACATACCTCTAGAGACAGACAAGCGCGCGAAAAAGGCAGACCGCTGCTGCAACGCTTATATGTACCTGTGCCACAAAAAACAAGCAAGAACATAGAGGATTTTTTGACTCGGACTTTGTTTCCATAAGTCAAATCCGCTCTCTAAGTGTAAGGATAAACTTAGTAATACCCAGATATATATTAATATACAATATTCCTATTAAATTCTCCACTCAGTCTCACACCACACCTAGGGTAATTAGATAGAATAAAAACCCATAGTTTGCTCATTGACTGATGGTGACCTATGGTGGGGTCATTAAAAGAAATATAGGAATTGTAAGAAATAGAGTTAATAGAAAATAGCCAACTGAATATTGCTAGAGACTTTCTAGATATTAAGAAAGTAAATGTACTAGAGACTAGTTGTAGGAAAAAAATACTTAATGCATAAGGACTTGCAATTTACTAAGCTTAATGATGCTTAAACTAAAATGTATGCTAAGTAATTCTAATAAGAATTCAGTATAGCAAGTTCATATATACTTATGATAACAAGGAGCGTCAAAGGTTTAGACAGAATAGGCTTCAATTACGTTGCAGTACTGTTTTAGTATTGGTTAAACCGGTATTTGAAAATATTCCCTTAGTTGCAACTTTGTATTAGCATTAATTTACCTTGATTGATGAGAGTTTAGATCCGTAAATCTTTGAGGATTTGTTTCAAATAAAAGGTTGCTGTAGCTGGAAAGAATGTGGGAGTTGCGACGTCCAAACTGACCTTTTAAACAGAGGAGTTCAGCAAGATGAACACAGGAGCGAGATCGCTGTGTTTGTAGCTTAGTGAAATGCCGGGCGGGTGTTACGTCACACGCCAAGTAGAAGGCAGAGAGAAACAGCGTGTCTAATCCGTCACTGGAAAAGGAAAAACAAACACCTTGTTTAGTTCAGTGGAAAGGTGAAGCATCTATATTATGTCAGAGAGGGTTTAGTCTTCTTCCATTAATTTTGTACTGGATTCAAACCCCAAAGTGAATATTGTAGCTCCAATTCTGACACAGGAATTATCCTTAGAGTATCAAATTACCAAGCAAGATTGATAGGGTGAATGATCCTTAAGTAGGATAGTCACATGATCAGGAACTTTAAGGAGAAGTGCAGGAATATAATAACCACATAGTTCCTGACACTAAGAGAGATATAAATGACTCCTGTGACAGACTAGGAATCTAGTAATGATCAAAGTTACCATTCCTAGCGGTTGTAAAATATGGCAAACACTGAACCCATAGTACTTTGATCAGGTTAAAAACTTTCTGGAGACTGTCCCATTACCCTCAGAAGTAAAATTGGACACACATAACATAGTCCCTTATATTAAAGGGGAGTACTGTAAACATGGACCGGGAAGGGATAGGAGTATGAGGGAATATTTAGTGCAGCCATCAAGCTAAATTCATTGCATCAGCTATAAACCTCTAGCACAGACCCCACACTACATAAAGCCTGGGTCTCACCTAACTCTGTTCCATCATAAGGCAATATAAGCGGCAATCTATTGGTCCTGGTAGTTTTTAACCCAGGCAGCTGCTCGGCCGCAAAATATCCCAAACCTGCAGATATTATAATAATACATACCCCTTCTGAGGGAAGCAGGTTCCACTGGGACCCTGTAACACAGCCCTTCCACAGATAGCTCTGTACTATGAAATAAAAAGAAAGGACTTGCCCTCCAGGGTCTCTGCTGTAGAGTAGATACAGCATCTCTAGGTGTAGTCAGCTTCACCACACATCTGACAGGGACCTGGGCAGAAAAGAAAGAACAGAGTAACCAACCCTGGCTTTCTATAATAGGGGTAGCAATAATGTTAGAAGTTGAGCAAAGACAACCTTGTCGTCTCCTAACTGCTAAAAGCCACCATTACTCTTACTAAAGAGGTTGACGTGGACACAACATAGCCCCTAATCCTTGCTTGCAGGGAAAAGTACCCATTTAAGGATTAAATATCTTCAGACACCATCTTCGCACATCCTCCCTTGACAGAGGCAAAGAGAATGACTGGGGATTATGGGTAAGTGAAGTTACACTTAACAGCTCTGCTGGAGTGCTCTTTGCCTCATTCTGCTGGCCAGGAGTTGAATAACCCACTAGTAATTGGATAAATCGTGGACTCTCCATGCCATAGGAAAGAAATGTACATTTTTAAGCCTTGTGAGTATATGTATGTATGTATATATGGCAATATGTACCTATAGTAGAAATAACAGTTAAATAGTACTAATGTACACTAGGCAGAACTGCCTATCAACAAGTTGGTTGATATTCATTGTGTGATATTTTTATGTATTTGTGTGTTAAACATTATGCTATGTGTTTCATCTAATATTTGATGTTCTTTTCTTCAACAAAGCTTCTAAAGTCTGACATTTGTTTTTACCTTTGACTCCGGTGCTGCAATTTTTCAGATCCTGGTCTCATTTTTACACCCTTGCTGTTTTGTAATCACAAAATTAAGCAGGGAGCTTGTTAGAGACACATCCTAAAATGTTTTTTCCACTGAAAAGTTTTTTGATTATGAAACATGTTAAAAGGGATATGAAACCCAAAGTTTTTAAACAACTTTCTAATTTACTTCTAATATCAAACATTCTTAGTTTTCTTGTTATCTTTTGTTGAAAAGTAGGGACATATGCTTAGGACCCGGTCTATTTTTAGAGTATTTTGTTAGCAGTTTTATAAGAATGTTATTAATTTGCAAGAGCACTAGATGGCAGCACTATTTCAACTCTTCAACACAGAAAATCATGGAATGAAGCAAATTTGATAATAGTAAATTGGAAACTTTAAAAAATTATAAGCAATGTCTGACTCACAAAAGAAAAATTATGGGTTTCATATTCATTTAACTTTTTATGTTTAGATACTTCTTTAACGTTTGTAAGTACAAAATACAGTTTTGTTTTTGTTTTTAAATTTACTCTCATTTTTGTTTTATGTTTCTATAGTCAGACTTTTAGTATGCAAAAAAAACCCAAAACAGACCCATGTTTAGTTCTGTCCTGTCTGTATTTTTAGTTGTTTAGTCATTAAAGGGACACTGAACCCAAGTTTTTTCTTTTGTGATTCAGATAGAGCATGCAATTTTAAGCAACTTTCTAATTTACTCCTATTAGCAATTTTTCTACGTTCTCTTGCTATCTTTATTTGAAAAAGAAGGCATCTAAACTTTTTTTTGGGTTTAGGACTCTGGACAGCAGTTTTTTATTGATGGATGAATTTATCCACCAATCAGCAAGGACAACCCAGGTTGTTAACAAAAAAATGGGCCAGCATCTAAACTTACATTATTGCATTTAAAATAAAGATACCAAGAGAATGAAGAAAATTTGACAATAGGAGTAAATGAGAAAGTTGCTTAAAATTTCACGAAAGTTGCTTAAAATTTCACTAAATTTTATTTCTGAATCACAAAATAAAATTTTTTGGTTCAGTGTCCCTTTAAGGTTTGGTTAGCTACTTTGTTGCATCTACTGCTTATTTGTCTGACGTTAACGTTACACCTTTTCTTGCCTATCTGAATCTATGGTTACTACAGGCCTGGTAAGAAGGTATGAAAAGACTGATTATGCTTAAAAAGCTGACTTATTTTTTGCCTTTTATAAATTTATAAGGTAAAACATAAGGAATGTTTCACAGCAGCAATACAATTACATTAAATAAGGTGATAGATAATACGACCACTAAAAGTTTGGTGTTTGTAAAAATAGTGTGTTTTGCTTACATTTTCTAATTATAGCAAATCTACTTCTCTTTACAGACATAGAATACAGAATTTAGGGTTCTGAATATATGATTCTTTAGAGAGAAAACAAGTTTTATTGAACGCAACAGTTTAGGTTATAGTCTGTTTTAAATTATCCTGTAGTCTTATAGTAGTTAAAGGTACAGGGCTTTCTCACCTGTCTTGTGATGAAACTGTGACAGACAAGCCTGTGTCACACAAGTTAAATATGTTTTAGTTCTAGTACTAGATCCTGCCTATATACACAGCCAATACTCTTTCTTTCATTTTCTAACCTCTAGAAAGGGTTCCTTTCATTTTCAAGATTAAGACTCTCAGTCCGACACTAGGGTCAAGAAACTGGTTTTACATTTTGGTTCTTCAGGTTGAATAAAACAATTTTATTTACCTGTTCATGTGTGTCTGCTTGGAGGTAGACTTTCAAAGTTCAGTAGCATTTGGACACCCACATTTTTCTTATTTGTTTGGTATATCATCACTCCCTAGGGATCCTCTCAATTTTGGGATTATATTTCAGTTCATAAGAAACTTTTAAGTAAGATGGAGGATGGGTGTTCTTCAGTACAAATCTTTATCCTTTTTCAAGAGACATCTAGATTTTCTTCATAAATGGAAAGAGTCCAGAGCTGCATTCATTACTTTTGGGAATTCAGAACCTGTCCATCAGGAGGAGGCAAAGACACCCCAGCCAAAGGCTTAAATACTCCTCCCACTTCCCTCATCCCCCAGTCATTCTTTGCCTTTCGTCCCAGGAGGTTGGCAGGGAAGTGTCAGAAGTTTTCAATAGTCTCTTATGGAGGGTAGTACTCTTCGGCATGGTACTGGAGTTTTAAGTAGTCCTGTCAGCCTCTCAGTGAGAGCATGGGTGAAAGTTAGTCCGGAGATGCAGGGAGAGTCTTTCTGCAAAACCATCCCGACTCATATTAACAGCTCCACAAGCAATTGGCGTTGACGAGTTTTTCTGCCTGCTTTTTTCTCTCAAGTACATGGCAGATGCTACTATCTATCACACTTGAAAGGCCATGTTCCTGTTCCACGGTGTTGATTCTGGTAAGATTGTTTCATTTTACTTTCATCATGGTTGTATTGTAATTTCAACTATTTATCCGAGAGGGGCTACAACCTTTCAGAGATAACTTTAATATAGGGCCTCAGTGAGGCTCCTTTTTGTATCTAGGAATCCAGGGTTAATATCTCCTGAGGGGGATTATTGAACAGGGGGGTTTATAATCACGTTTGTTATGTGATTCTGTCTGCTACTGTGTAGTGTTGCTTTGGCTCATGGCTATTTTGGAACATAACGGCCTATGTCTAGAGACGCAGCATTTTCAGTCGGGCACGCTTTTGCATGGACTGCACGGTTTACCTTGTGACTCCATTTCCATTTTCCTGACCGCATGGCGACGGAGAAATCCTGGTCCGCTGGCATCTGGTTCTCTGGAGGCGGCAGTGTCCCAGTTATGGAGGATACTTGGAGACCGATGTCTCGGATTCAGACTCTACTTCTTGCGAAGAATATGAATTGGCCCGGGTGATACATGCCCATCACTTATGTTCCGAATGCCGTTTTAGTGTGCTCTGTTCCTCAGGATCGGGGAATCGGGTACCCACTGAGCCATCCGTCTCTTGGGATTCTATTTCTCACGAGACGAGTTCCCTACCATCAACTCTTACTACGCATGCAGGTAACCCAAACGCTACTTATCCTTTCTAGTGAGTGTGGCTTGTTCCCACTGGAGGTTACGACACGGTTCCGCATGTCCATATCTTTGGCGCTGGCGCATCGGCACCTCCCGGGAGTGTGCTTACGATATTGTCCGTGTTTCATTAACTGTGGCTCGTCAGGCGTGGTATCGCCTGGTCCAGTTCAGCCTTCCGGGGGAGCGACTGCCCCTGAGGCCTCAGGGGGTCAACCTTCTGGGCCGGTGTTTCCTTTTGTCCTGGTGGAGGTATGTTGTGCCTTTCGTTATAGACTGGCACGCCTTCGTGTCCTACTAAGGCACGTTTTTGGCGTTGCTGGAGGATCCCACTCTTTTATATATATATATATATATATATATATATATATATATATCGAAAAGAAGAGAAAAAAAAAATTAAAAAAAAATTGTCCCCTCTCCTCTTCCCTGGGAATCCCTACCTTTTCAATTCTAATTGGGAAGTTACCAGGCATCTAGTATTACAAGGCCTGTATTCCTGAAAGGGTAGATTAATTTATCTATCTCTGAGGGTGGAAAGGATTTAATAAATGCTGCCCATTTCTGGAAGAACTTTCTTACGTCTTCCTCCTCATTAAGATTTATGTCTGTCTGTTCTAAAATGCATTGTTTCTTTAAACAATTCTTGATCTCTGGGATACTGGGAGTAGATTTTCCTTTCCATTTTTTAAAAAGTAAATAGCGGGTAGCAAGGATAGAAAGGATGATTATTTTCCTATTAATTTGTGCTACTTCTGCATCGGACTGAAGAAACACTATATATTTTAATGATAGGACCAGAGGGGAAAAACCCAAGGAATTATTAATCCAATACTCTAATCTTTGCCAGGTATGTCTTATCCTTGGACAATCCCAAATCATATGCGCCAGATTTGCTGAGGGGAACGAACACTTGGGGCATTTGTTGAAGTGAGGATTTCGATATCTAATACCTTTGTCTGGGGTATAAACAATAGTTTGATGTGTGCTTCTCTACATGAAGAAGAGAGCGTGGCTTGCGTGACCTTGGAGATAGACTGTTGGATGAGAACCGGGTCAAGGTTACCATGGGGAATCACTGCCCGCCATTTGAAAGATATCTTTTCCAAATTAAGGGGGCCGTTAAGTGAGATAAGGCTTTGGTATACTGTGGAGATTTACATACAACCATTCTTCACTAGCACCAGCCAATTTTCTAGACTGCCTAAAGTCCAATTCCATCCGTAATCCCGCGTTAGTTCCGTTGCAAAGTGTCTTACTTGGAGATAGGCAAAAAAGTCTTTTTGGGGGAGATTAAATTCTACTCTGAGTGATTCGAAAGTTTTAACACATTTCCTCTTTTTATCTAAAAAACAAAGGATGTTATCTAGACCAGAATTATGCCATCTTCGAAAAAGTGGCGAGTGAAGCCCTGCTGGAAATTAAGGGTTACACATTAATGGCATGTATTTATACACTCTGTTTTCTACCACCATACATTTACAAAGCCGCCACCAGGCATAAATCGGGTTAACGATAGATCTAAATTTTCTCACCTCCTTTGGGAGAGAGCTATGATTGGAATGGATTAATGATAAGGGACAGAAGGGGTAGGTGACGTTTTGATCTAAGTCATTGTTTGTAACATAGTCACTAGAGTGTATCCAATCGGTAATTATGCGTGCAAGGAAAGCATAATTATACGTTCGGAGATCTGGGAGCGCCATGCCCCCATACCTCCTGGGGAGCGAGAGTTTAGATAAAGCTATTCTGGGTTTTTTATGCTGCCAAATAAAACCTCTAAGTGCCGTATTGAGTGACCTAATGTCTTTTACTTTCAACATTAATGGGATATTTTGAAGGACATAGAGAACTTTGGGGAGGAGAATCATTTTGTAAAGAGCAATACGACCCGAAATAGATAATGGAAGATTTTTCCAATTTAACAGGCTATCTCTGACTTTATTTAAGACTGGAAGAATGTTTAATCTATACCAAGAGTCAGGATTAGAGGAAATTGACATGCCCAAGTATTTAAAGGACTGAGACACTTCTTTAAAGGGTGAGTTCTTGAGTGAGTCTTTAGTTTGTTTAATCCAAAGAAGCTCCGACTTTGAGGTGTTTATCTTGTATCCCGAAAAAGACCCGAATTGGTCAATAATTGCCAAAAGCTTAGGTATGTTCTCTTTGGTGTTCATTATATAGATCAGAATATCGTCGGCGTACAAAGCAATTTTTAGCTCTTTTTTATCAACCTTGATACCTTCCAGTTGCTGTCTAATTAGGATAGCTAGGGGTTCAATAGCTACGTCGAAAAGAAGAGGAGAGAGAGGGCACCCCTGTCTTGTTCCCCTCTTTAAGCCAATTTCTGCAGAGGTCATGCCATTTACTATTAATTTCGTGGAGGCTTTGCCGTATAATTTGTCAATGAATTCAGGAAACTTACCTCTAAAACCAAATTGTAGGAGGGAGAACAGCAGGTGATCAAAATGAACTGAATCGAATGCCTTTTCGGCATCGATTGCGAGAATAGCTAAGTCAGAAGTGCCCTCCCTCTCCCCGGTGCCCCGTTCCTCTGAATTTTTAAAGTAATCAATAGTGACAAAGACTTCCCTAATTTTTGCAGAAGAGTTTCTCTTAGACAAAAATCCTGCTTGGTCCTTATGGATAATACCAGTAAGAAGCACTTGAAATCTTTGTGCTAGGATAGAAGTCAGTAGTTTGTAGTCTATGTTCAGTAGAGCTATCGGTCTGTAAGACTCTTTCTTATCCGGATCTTTCTCCTGTTTTAGTATAAGGGAAGTATATGAAGCAGCAATGTAAGGGGATACCGGTTTGCCCTGAATATAGATGTCGTTGAAAAGCCTCGTTAAGTGTGGGACAAGTCGTGGGGACAAAATTTTATAAAATTCATTTGGGAGGGCGTCGGGGCCTGGGGCTTTATTTAAGGGAAGCTGCTGGATAGCTCTACTGACTTCTAATTCAGATATGGGAGAATTTAAGGTTTCAGATAGCTCAGGGGTTAAAACTGGGTAGCTAATTTTATCCCAGAATTCCTCCCTCTGACCAACATTTGATTTCCTCAAAGAATATAGCTCTTGATAGTATTCTGTAAAAACTCCTAAGATCTCCTCCGAAGATGAAACCGTTTTTTCTCCTTTTTGAATGGTATCAATCGTGGATGACCCTTTGTCCCCTTTAATGAGGTTAGCCAGGAGTTTCCCTGATTTATTACTGTATCTGTACATCTTGGCCTGAAATTTTAATTCTTTCTGTGTGGTCCTATGGATAAGGAAGGTATCTCTTTCCTTCTTGGCTTGTGAATACCTTGTCCAAGTTTCTGCTGACCTGTGTAATAAATAGCGATTATACGCATTGGAAACAGCCTTTACCACTTCCTTTTCTCGCAATTTATAGCTCTTAGTCCTAGATATGCTGTATGCAAGGATTTCTCCCCTAAGAACTGCCTTGGCGGTTTCCCAAAAGAGCGCTGATTGATTTAGATGTTAATGATTAAAGTGAGAATATTCCTAAAATTTGAGATTAAGCCAATTTTTAAATTTATAATCTGAGGCCAAGAATTTAGGAAAGTGGAATCGACGCCTATCCGAAGAGAAGTCCCCAAGCTGAAAATCCAAGAATATGGGGGCATGATCGGATATGCAGATAGGCAGTATGCCTGAGGTTACTCCTTGCTTCACGAGTCTTTCATCTAGGAGAAAAAGATCTATCCTGGAAAGAGTCTTATGTGCCATGGAAAGACAAGTAAATTCACTACAATCCGGGTTTTGTACTCTCCATATATATCTTATCCTAAGGTTCCGGGTGATCCTTTTAAACATTTTAGTTTCCAGATTATCTTTTTTTGTTTTGGGCGCAGAAGGGTTCTGTCGACACCTATCCAATGGGTATTGCGGAGCCATGTTGAAATCCCCACCTAATATTATATAGCCTTCAGCGTAAGAGAGAATTTTAACTTGAATTGATTCCCAAAATTCGTAGTTATATCTATTCGGGGCATATATATTGCAAAGCGTATAAAGAGTTTTAGCTAGTTTAATTTTGACCATCAGGAATTTCCCCTCTGTGTCCGTATTTATGTCCAATATTTCATAATTCAACTTTTTCCCTAATAAAATTGCTACTCCGCCTTTCCTTCCTACACTGGGAGAGGCAAGGACTTCCTTAACCCATGCACATTTAAGCTTTAGTACTTCCTCTATTTTTAAGTGTGTTTCTTGTATGAAGGCAATCCTTGTATTGAGTTTCCTCAGATGCGATATTATTAATTTCCGCTTGATCGGGGATGTGATGCCTCCTATGTTCCATGATACCAGCTTGAAGCTACCTGCCATATTGATTATTTAAATTTAGAAAGTGCAGGGAGGAGGAGGAGAGGGAGAAAAAAAAGGAAAAAAGGTAAGGGGAAGGAGCCCAGGAAATTCTCCCCCCCCCCACCCATCCAAGTCTTGCGACCCTTGCCCCAACTGACCCCTTAACGCCCAGGGGCCAGCCCCTAGCCTTCCATGGGACTGTTCCAATACCTTAACAATTAAGAAGAAAAAGTAAGACAATACATTTCTAAGTACATCTTTAAAAACCTGTAAACAGTCAAGATGCATAATATCTGTAGTTTGTTTTACAGTTCTAATTTTTCTTAGCAGCTGTAGGACCTATAACAACTGTAGGGCCTAACTGGGCCAGAAAATTATCTGCCTCTTTCACAGAATCAAAGAAATGTGCCTTATTTTCCACCCAGATCTTGAGCCTAGCAGGGTAGATTAGGGTGGCACGGAAACCCTGGTTAATTTATTTTGTGCATAGAGGGGCTAATTTCCTCCTCTTTGCAGCTGTTTCAGCTGAGAAGTCTTGAAACAACATAATTTTTGAATCTTGGATATAAATGGGTTGATTTTTTCGAAAAAATTGTAGTAACATAATTTTATCTTGGAAGTTTAGGACCCTAGCAATGATGGTTCTAGGCTTAGTTGTTTGCCCGCTAAGGGCCATCCTAATCTGTGTGCCCTCTCGAGCACAATCTGTGGCTGAGACTGTGGTATTTGTAAAAGCTGTGGTAAGGTAATGGTTAAAAATTTATTAAGGTCCTCAAAATGCCTTTCCTCTGGGACCCCGATTACCCTTATGATGTTCCGCCTTGAGCGGTTTTCTAAGTCTTCTAATTTATCTTGTATTTTTACACAATTAGATAGGGAGGCTTCCAGTTTAGTGTTTTGGGCTAGTGTGAGATCCTCAAGATCTGAGATCCTATTGTCCGTGTTTCATTAACTGTGGCTCGTCAGGCGTGGTATCGCCTGGTCCAGTTCAGCCTTCCGGGGGAGCGACTGCCCCTGAGGCCTCAGGGGGTCAACCTTCTGGGCCGGTGTTTCCTTTTGTCCTGGTGGAGGTATGTTGTGCCTTTCGTTATAGACTGGCACGCCTTCGTGTCCTACTAAGGCACGTTTTTGGCGTTGCTGGAGGATCCCACTCTTTTATATATATATATATATATATATATATATATATATATATCGAAAAGAAGAGAAAAAAAAAATTAAAAAAAAATTGTCCCCTCTCCTCTTCCCTGGGAATCCCTACCTTTTCAATTCTAATTGGGAAGTTACCAGGCATCTAGTATTACAAGGCCTGTATTCCTGAAAGGGTAGATTAATTTATCTATCTCTGAGGGTGGAAAGGATTTAATAAATGCTGCCCATTTCTGGAAGAACTTTCTTACGTCTTCCTCCTCATTAAGATTTATGTCTGTCTGTTCTAAAATGCATTGTTTCTTTAAACAATTCTTGATCTCTGGGATACTGGGAGTAGATTTTCCTTTCCATTTTTTAAAAAGTAAATAGCGGGTAGCAAGGATAGAAAGGATGATTATTTTCCTATTAATTTGTGCTACTTCTGCATCGGACTGAAGAAACACTATATATTTTAATGATAGGACCAGAGGGGAAAAACCCAAGGAATTATTAATCCAATACTCTAATCTTTGCCAGGTATGTCTTATCCTTGGACAATCCCAAATCATATGCGCCAGATTTGCTGAGGGGAACGAACACTTGGGGCATTTGTTGAAGTGAGGATTTCGATATCTAATACCTTTGTCTGGGGTATAAACAATAGTTTGATGTGTGCTTCTCTACATGAAGAAGAGAGCGTGGCTTGCGTGACCTTGGAGATAGACTGTTGGATGAGAACCGGGTCAAGGTTACCATGGGGAATCACTGCCCGCCATTTGAAAGATATCTTTTCCAAATTAAGGGGGCCGTTAAGTGAGATAAGGCTTTGGTATACTGTGGAGATTTACATACAACCATTCTTCACTAGCACCAGCCAATTTTCTAGACTGCCTAAAGTCCAATTCCATCCGTAATCCCGCGTTAGTTCCGTTGCAAAGTGTCTTACTTGGAGATAGGCAAAAAAGTCTTTTTGGGGGAGATTAAATTCTACTCTGAGTGATTCGAAAGTTTTAACACATTTCCTCTTTTTATCTAAAAAACAAAGGATGTTATCTAGACCAGAATTATGCCATCTTCGAAAAAGTGGCGAGTGAAGCCCTGCTGGAAATTAAGGGTTACACATTAATGGCATGTATTTATACACTCTGTTTTCTACCACCATACATTTACAAAGCCGCCACCAGGCATAAATCGGGTTAACGATAGATCTAAATTTTCTCACCTCCTTTGGGAGAGAGCTATGATTGGAATGGATTAATGCTAAGGGACAGAAGGGGTAGGTGACGTTTTGATCTAAGTCATTGTTTGTAACATAGTCACTAGAGTGTATCCAATCGGTAATTATGCGTGCAAGGAAAGCATAATTATACGTTCGGAGATCTGGGAGCGCCATGCCCCCATACCTCCTGGGGAGCGAGAGTTTAGATAAAGCTATTCTGGGTTTTTTATGCTGCCAAATAAAACCTCTAAGTGCCGTATTGAGTGACCTAATGTCTTTTACTTTCAACATTAATGGGATATTTTGAAGGACATAGAGAACTTTGGGGAGGAGAATCATTTTGTAAAGAGCAATACGACCCGAAATAGATAATGGAAGATTTTTCCAATTTAACAGGCTATCTCTGACTTTATTTAAGACTGGAAGAATGTTTAATCTATACCAAGAGTCAGGATTAGAGGAAATTGACATGCCCAAGTATTTAAAGGACTGAGACACTTCTTTAAAGGGTGAGTTCTTGAGTGAGTCTTTAGTTTGTTTAATCCAAAGAAGCTCCGACTTTGAGGTGTTTATCTTGTATCCCGAAAAAGACCCGAATTGGTCAATAATTGCCAAAAGCTTAGGTATATTCTCTTTGGTGTTCATTATATAGATCAGAATATCGTCGGCGTACAAAGCAATTTTTAGCTCTTTTTTATCAACCTTGATACCTTCCAGTTGCTGTCTAATTAGGATAGCTAGGGGTTCAATAGCTACGTCGAAAAGAAGAGGAGAGAGAGGGCACCCCTGTCTTGTTCCCCTCTTTAAGCCAATTTCTGCAGAGGTCATGCCATTTACTATTAATTTCGTGGAGGCTTTGCCGTATAATTTGTCAATGAATTCAGGAAACTTACCTCTAAAACCAAATTGTAGGAGGGAGAACAGCAGGTGATCAAAATGAACTGAATCGAATGCCTTTTCGGCATCGATTGCGAGAATAGCTAAGTCAGAAGTGCCCTCCCTCTCCCCGGTGCCCCGTTCCTCTGAATTTTTAAAGTAATCAATAGTGACAAAGACTTCCCTAATTTTTGCAGAAGAGTTTCTCTTAGACAAAAATCCTGCTTGGTCCTTATGGATAATACCAGTAAGAAGCACTTGAAATCTTTGTGCTAGGATAGAAGTCAGTAGTTTGTAGTCTATGTTCAGTAGAGCTATCGGTCTGTAAGACTCTTTCTTATCCGGATCTTTCTCCTGTTTTAGTATAAGGGAAGTATATGAAGCAGCAATGTAAGGGGATACCGGTTTGCCCTGAATATAGATGTCGTTGAAAAGCCTCGTTAAGTGTGGGACAAGTCGTGGGGACAAAATTTTATAAAATTCATTTGGGAGGGCGTCGGGGCCTGGGGCTTTATTTAAGGGAAGCTGCTGGATAGCTCTACTGACTTCTAATTCAGATATGGGAGAATTTAAGGTTTCAGATAGCTCAGGGGTTAAAACTGGGTAGCTAATTTTATCCCAGAATTCCTCCCTCTGACCAACATTTGATTTCCTCAAAGAATATAGCTCTTGATAGTATTCTGTAAAAACTCCTAAGATCTCCTCCGAAGATGAAACCGTTTTTTCTCCTTTTTGAATGGTATCAATCGTGGATGACCCTTTGTCCCCTTTAATGAGGTTAGCCAGGAGTTTCCCTGATTTATTACTGTATCTGTACATCTTGGCCTGAAATTTTAATTCTTTCTGTGTGGTCCTATGGATAAGGAAGGTATCTCTTTCCTTCTTGGCTTGTGAATACCTTGTCCAAGTTTCTGCTGACCTGTGTAATAAATAGCGATTATACGCATTGGAAACAGCCTTTACCACTTCCTTTTCTCGCAATTTATAGCTCTTAGTCCTAGATATGCTGTATGCAAGGATTTCTCCCCTAAGAACTGCCTTGGCGGTTTCCCAAAAGAGCGCTGATTGATTTAGATGTTAATGATTAAAGTGAGAATATTCCTAAAATTTGAGATTAAGCCAATTTTTAAATTTATAATCTGAGGCCAAGAATTTAGGAAAGTGGAATCGACGCCTATCCGAAGAGAAGTCCCCAAGCTGAAAATCCAAGAATATGGGGGCATGATCGGATATGCAGATAGGCAGTATGCCTGAGGTTACTCCTTGCTTCACGAGTCTTTCATCTAGGAGAAAAAGATCTATCCTGGAAAGAGTCTTATGTGCCATGGAAAGACAAGTAAATTCACTACAATCCGGGTTTTGTACTCTCCATATATATCTTATCCTAAGGTTCCGGGTGATCCTTTTAAACATTTTAGTTTCCAGATTATCTTTTTTTGTTTTGGGCTCAGAAGGGTTCTGTCGACACCTATCCAATGGGTATTGCGGAGCCATGTTGAAATCCCCACCTAATATTATATAGCCTTCAGCGTAAGAGAGAATTTTAACTTGAATTGATTCCCAAAATTCGTAGTTATATCTATTCGGGGCATATATATTGCAAAGCGTATAAAGAGTTTTAGCTAGTTTAATTTTGACCATCAGGAATTTCCCCTCTGTGTCCGTATTTATGTCCAATATTTCATAATTCAACTTTTTCCCTAATAAAATTGCTACTCCGCCTTTCCTTCCTACACTGGGAGAGGCAAGGACTTCCTTAACCCATGCACATTTAAGCTTTAGTACTTCCTCTATTTTTAAGTGTGTTTCTTGTATGAAGGCAATCCTTGTATTGAGTTTCCTCAGATGCGATATTATTAATTTCCGCTTGATCGGGGATGTGATGCCTCCTATGTTCCATGATACCAGCTTGAAGCTACCTGCCATATTGATTATTTAAATTTAGAAAGTGCAGGGAGGAGGAGGAGAGGGAGAAAAAAAAGGAAAAAAGGTAAGGGGAAGGAGCCCAGGAAATTCTCCCCCCCCCACCCATCCAAGTCTTGCGACCCTTGCCCCAACTGACCCCTTAACGCCCAGGGGCCAGCCCCTAGCCTTCCATGGGACTGTTCCAATACCTTAACAATTAAGAAGAAAAAGTAAGACAATACATTTCTAAGTACATCTTTAAAAACCTGTAAACAGTCAAGATGCATAATATCTGTAGTTTGTTTTACAGTTCTAATTTTTCTTAGCAGCTGTAGGACCTATAACAACTGTAGGGCCTAACTGGGCCAGAAAATTATCTGCCTCTTTCACAGAATCAAAGAAATGTGCCTTATTTTCCACCCAGATCTTGAGCCTAGCAGGGTAGATTAGGGTGGCACGGAAACCCTGGTTAATTTATTTTGTGCATAGAGGGGCTAATTTCCTCCTCTTTGCAGCTGTTTCAGCTGAGAAGTCTTGAAACAACATAATTTTTGAATCTTGGATATAAATGGGTTGATTTTTTCGAAAAAATTGTAGTAACATAATTTTATCTTGGAAGTTTAGGACCCTAGCAATGATGGTTCTAGGCTTAGTTGTTTGCCCGCTAAGGGCCATCCTAATCTGTGTGCCCTCTCGAGCACAATCTGTGGCTGAGACTGTGGTATTTGTAAAAGCTGTGGTAAGGTAATGGTTAAAAATTTATTAAGGTCCTCAAAATGCCTTTCCTCTGGGACCCCGATTACCCTTATGATGTTCCGCCTTGAGCGGTTTTCTAAGTCTTCTAATTTATCTTGTATTTTTACACAATTAGATAGGGAGGCTTCCAGTTTAGTGTTTTGGGCTAGTGTGAGATCCTCAAGATCTGAGATCCTTTGCTCTGCCTCTGATAGTCTGCATGAAAATTGTCTGAATTCATTGGTTAATAATGATATATCTTGCTTAATTTCAGTCCTAAGACTGTCAAATTTGGGAGCCAGGGCTTCTGTAATACTTGCCACCAAGGCTTGAGTATCAAGCGCCTCGCTTGGGGGAGGAAGATTAGTGATCGCTGGATGTACCTCCACAGAGGTCTCTAGCGTGGTCTTATTTTTTTCTGTCTCTATGTCGAGCCGCCATAGCTGAGGGTGAGGTTTTAGATTGTGTGTTAAGGAATTTATCCATGTGCAGGTGCCCTAAAATGACAATTAATACGTGCTGGGCGAAGGTGAATTATGCTAGTGAAAAGGATAAGAAGGACCCCCTTAGAACCACCAAGGGGGTGAGCTAAGTGAAGGAATAAACCGTGAAGTGGATCGTGCAAAATTGTGCTCTTATAATTGTGAAGTGGGGGGGGGGAAAGAAAAAAAAAAGGGGGGGGGAAACCGAGAGTGGGGGGTGGGTGAAGTGCAAGGTGGTTGGATAAGTCAGTTATGGAGGCTAACAGGGAAAAATTATTAATTTGACCAGGACGCTAATTACTAAGTAGTGAATTCAGAACCTGGGTGTTACCCCAGCGTGATCCGCGAGGCAGGGTCCCTTATTTAACCCTTAATACAAATTGCAGGGAGAGAGCTCCTGCTCCTTAGCTGTGCAAGACAAAGAAGTGATTAACATGTAAATTGCAATTCACAAGCGAGAGCAAAAAGAACAGAGGGTATAGCTTAAGTGCAAGATCTGTACACATTAACACATTGACACAGTGGAATTAGGAGAAAACAGGCTACTAGGTATTATATGCATATGTGGATAACAGGATATTAAGCATCCCAGAGGGAGAGAAACAGCAACAGCTCAAAGTTTCTGTTATTGTGGTTATGTTAAAGTATTTAGAAGTCTTTCTGTTAAAGAGAGATTTTATATCCAAAAGGGAGCAACATGCATTGCCCAGCAAAACACAGTTCAGAACTTTTTCTGTGTGCTAAGGGAGGCTGTCACCTTCACAATATACAGTGTTAATGGAAGATAGCATATATGTATGACTTCAATCCACACAAAAATAAAGTCAGCTTATTCCTCCTGACTTTCAGTAAAGAGCATAACATGCAGGCAAAGAGGGGTATCCAAAGAGCTGTTGCAGCAGTAGTTGAAATTTAAATCCAGAAGGATACGAGAAACTATAGACAGGGGACCATATATACACTATTTAGCCCAACATATGAGGATATACTCCAACCCGGACAAGTGCTGAGTTAGCAGAAGCGTTACTGGTTATGATTAGAGTCTTGCAAAGTTCCTCAGCTCCGGTGGAATTATAGTAACGGGCCAAGCAAGCAGTTAAGAAGTCATGCATATACTCACAGTACTGAGGATTCGCTGGTCGTCTGTAAATTTTTGTGTTGCAAAAAGCCGGGTACAACCTCTGCAGCTTGACTCCGGTAACTCCGCTCAGCCACTCACTACTGCACACACCTCCTGCAGGAGATTAATTCAATCAGGTGAGCTGCTGGAGGTGATCCAATAACGCCTTCTTGTGCTCTAAACCGACAGCGGCAAAGACCCCCCTCTCGCAGCCTCGGTGGGAGGGGAGTTGCCTGAAAAGAGCAGACGGTACTTTCAGCCCGCGGGGCCTCCGGCGTTGGACTGCTGCTCAGCTAATCCAGCAAGATCAAGACTCCCTGAGCCAGAACCGACCTCACCTACACCAGCTGTGCGGGGGAGGGAGAGTAGATAGCCCGGTCACCAGGGACCGCCTCCAGCCACCAGGGGCCACAGGTTCTTGAGTCTCCAACGATGTTGATTCCTCTCCGCAGGGTAAGTGTTAAAGTAAATGACCGGTGGCCACACCTCTAGAACAATTTTTCCATATAATGATTTATGGCGGTGATTCACCCCCCTCTCGCAGCATCGGTGGGAGGGGGGGGGAGAAGAAGACACTTACAGAGGTGTTATTGCTCTTATTCTTTCTTCCCCTTCAGCCTAGCTTCCCCCTATAGCGATTAGGGATAGTCACAAAAGTCCCATAAAGTTGCTGCAATAGCAGCTCAGTGCGATGGATAAGCACTGCTGGAGCACCGGTAGCGAAGGTATATGCTCAGCTAGCCACCCAAGGTCAAGGGTATTAGGCACGGGAATTCTCTGCCAACGGCTCTTGCTGGAAGTCAGAGAGAGAGAGAGTTGACGTGACCTTCCTCTTCGACTCCTCCCCTGGAACTCTAGAGATTACCGGAGGATCCCACTCTTAATGGGTCTGGGGATTCTCAGTCTTACTCTTCGACTGGCTGCATACATAGACATAAGTGGATGAAGTAATCTTCTTATAGTCTGTTATTTGTGTATCCTTTTCCAGTTCTGAGCTTGGAAGTCTCGGACCCCTGTTGGGCTGGTCCGTTCTTCCTGGGCGATAACCAATGGGTTGCCTTATCTTTTATTTTCATCCGGTGAGGATGATTTTTATTTGGTCTAAAGGTCTAATGAGGGTGCCTAGTGATCACAATGTGATTTGTGTGGTTGTCTTGGTTTATTTTACAAGCTTCAACTAGCATCCTGAGAGGACTTGAGGGTCTGTGGTTGCTTAGGGGCATGGGGGATTGGTTCAGTCATTCGCCTTTCAATCTAGTGGGCCGGGACTCCATTGAGATCTGCGGCGACATGCTTAGTTGTTTCCAAATTTTTCGGGAACTACAGTGTTCCTTCCCGTTGTGGGTTGGAGGCTTGGAGGATTTAGCTCCATACCGCCATTCTTACGGTTTTGCCTTGCATGGTCTCTTTGGAAGTTTCCTTTTAGGACTTGTTCCTTTTAGAGGTTCTCTTCCTTTGGGTCAAGACTTTCTGTACTTCATCCGGTTTTTCTGGCTGCTCTGGCCGCTTAATTAGGAAGTGAAGGCCGTGAGGTTCTGTCTTCCTTCAGGAGTTAGTCATCGCCATATCAGGGGCGATAGGAGGTGTTGCCTCTTTTTCTAAGCTTTTTGCTTAGGGGATGTTTTTTCTTCCTGGGTTCGGGATGCTTTGCATTCTTCTCCCTTGGGTGTGGTCCTCTGGAACATTAATCTGAAAGCCTTATGGAGACTAGCCTTTCTTTCTACTATCTTTCGGGTGACTCTGTACTTGTTTTTATTTCCCTTAGTGCTGCCCTTGGGGCCTTTGGGCTCTAGAGAAATTGCGTGACTTTGTCGTGGCCTAGTTCCTTGCTGGGGAGGTGTTGACCTCCAGCTAAGGGTGTTCTCTTCCCTTTTGGCTTGGGAATTATAAGTGAGTCCTGTACCCGTTCTCCAGGTTTCCCGGTTCTCATCCCCTGTGAGGTCTGATTGCTTCCGACGGGGTATCTTGTGTTCCCTGACGGTGTCGTTCGTTCTAGGACGATTCTTGGTCCCGGGTCCGGAGTTCTTGTCTTGGATCCTTCTTGGATGTCTGGAGACTTATGATCCGGTGGACTGGTTCGGGTCTACCCAGTTTTTTTCAGGGACCTTATGTTATGACATAGGGGCTAGCTCATTGGGCTTGCAAGCAGGTAGGCCAGACTTCACACCCGCCTTCGGGTACTGGTTATTAACTTTAGCGCCTGACTTGTCCTTCGGACGGAGTCTTCTCCTCTATGGGGAGTTTTTTTCTCTGTTGGGTCAACAGTGGTGTCTGGATGATTTTTCATTTGGTCCGTGTTTTGATCATACTAGGGCTTCATGTCTTGTGGACATGTACTCTGTTTTTATCTGTGCCCTTCCCTTTGGAGGGGATAGTTGATCTGTGGTTGGGGTCTTTCTGTCGCCCTGTCTATAAGACATGTCTGTCACTTGAGCTGGTCTGGTGTAGGAGCAGGATCTGAGATCTGTTGCTCTATTTTGTCCTCAGAGCATTCTAGGTACAGTAAGCCTTTTTGAGGTTTCTCCTTTCTCCACATTCAAGATTTGTGGGAAGGACTGGCGGCTCTTAGATAGCCTGCAACGTTATCCGCTGGTTAGTGGGTACTTAGCAATCTGAAGGATCCTATCTTCAGCTGCTTTCTCTTTGTCCTGCAAGTATTTAAGTTTCAGAGTCATTTTTAGATGACTGCAGCATGCAGTGTTTTTGCCTCAAGTGTTGTTCGTCAGACCTATCTGAGCTTGCTGCACGAGGTTTCGTTCTGAATATTTCGGTATTTTGAGATACCTTTTTGCAACTTGGGGACCTTCGTCTTCAGTGGCTTTTTAGAGTTCGGTTGCACTGTGTTAGAGGAAGATCCTCTCCCTGTTTCAGACTCCTGGCCTTATCCCGTGGTTTCTGTATTTCTTGTGTCTCGGCGTTGTCCCCCCTTGTTTCTATGAGACGTGTTGAGTCTCTATTAGCCTGACCCGGTTTCTCTGGTTTTTGCTCTGTTTTTATTTAGGACACATTGTGCCCTTTTTAGGTTTTTTTTCTGGAAGTTCCTTATGCTAGCTGGAAGCTAGCTCAGCATACAATGCACTGTGGCTACTCTGCACTGTAGCAAATCGAGGGTTGCAAGTTAAATCCCCGGTGAGGTCTACTCAGCCTTTCTTCCTTTCGAGGTTAATAAAATGAGCAGCGCCTTGAGTCCCTTAAGGAGGATTAGCTGACCTTTACAAGTACAATCATGTTTTCTCCGTGTCTTTTCTTCTTTGTGGAAGAATACAGTAGTTTGTTCCCTTTCTTTAGTAATGGGTGTGTTTGGAGACAGACTGCTTGGTGACGGTGTCTCCTGGAGGCTGTTGACTCAGTCCAGTCTAGTTCCTGCGGCCTCTAGCAAGGCTTGTGGACTATCTGCGGTCAGTGTCCTTGGGCCTCTTCCATTTTTTCAAAGTTGTTCCCGGCTTCGGACGAAGCAGGATTTTGTTGGGTAGTGGTTTTCAGGCCTGGTGCCCTCAGAATGGGCCGTCTCTTGTACCCTCCCGTTTTTGCATTCAGTGTCCTCTATAGCTTGGGTATTGTTTTCCCAAAAGTAATATGAATGCAGCTGTGGACTTTTTCTATTTATGAAGAAAAACTTAAATTATGCTTACCTGATAATTTTCTTTTCTTAAGATGGAAAGTGTCCACAGCTCTGCGCCCGTTTTTTCTGTGAGGCGTCTGTTATTTTTGTTCTTCTGGCACCTTTTCACCCTGATGTGCTTTTTCTACTGTTCCTTGTTTCTCTGCAGAATGACTGGGGGATGAAGGAAGTGGGAGGAGTATTTAAGCCTTTGGCTGGAGTGCCTTTGCCTCCCCCTGGTGGCCAGGTTCTGAATTCCCAAAAGTAATAGATGCAGCTGTGGACTCTTTCCATCTGAAGAAAAGAAAATTATCAGGTAAGCATAATTTAAGTTTTTTTCCCATTGTATACCTTTTTCAGTTGAACTTAAAGGGATACTAAATCAAATTTTTTTTTCCTTTCACGATTCAGATAGAGCATGCAATTTTAAGCAACTTTCTAATTTACTCCTTTTATCAATTTTTCTTTGTTCTCTTGCTATCTTTATTTAAAAAGCAGGAATGTAAATCTTAGGAGCCAGACAATTTTAGGTTCAGCACCCTGGATAGCGCTTGCTTCATAGATGGCTACATTTAGCAAACCAATAAGCAAGCATAACCCAGGTTCTGCACCAAAAATGGGTCGGCTCCTAAGCTTTACATTCCTGCTTTTTAAATAAAGATAGCAAGAGAACAAAGAAAAATTGCATGCTCTGAATCATTAAAGAAAAAATATAGTATCCCTTTAATAAGTGATTACAGAATTTGAATCTGTCCTATAGGTCTTCCTGTATTAGAGCCAGATTGGATTTTGGTATTTGGATTGAAAGACACTCGGGTCCTATTTTCAATACTTTGGAAATTAGCACTATTATTCTAGCACTGATTTACTTCAAGAATTCTCTCTCAGGCAGAACAGTGAAGGTTCTGACAGTTAACAGAACTAGAATTTACAACCAAGAACTCAGATGGTATGGACAGAATTATTGCCATCTGTAGGAACAATGTTTGTGCCATCTCTAGCTGCTGATGTTCGTTTTCAGGATCCACAAATATTAAGATATTTTTTAGTTGAAATTGTAGCTATCTGTTTGGGTTGCCATAAAGTGATTTTGTGGCCTTCAGGTGTTATCAGATTCCATTATTTTTCTGATATTTCTGGTCCTAAGAATATACTTTCTAGTCCAGGAATGGAATTCCAACTTGACTTTTGTCCTTTCTTCCTCTGCTGTAAGAAATCAGAGGAAAGAAATACATTTTCATTATGATTCTGATCTTTTTGGTTTTGGAGTTTGGCAGTGATTCCTTATGACCTCTTTCAGAGTCGAAAGGGTAGATTACATTAAGGGCCATGGATTTATTTGAATTCAGGTTTTCCAAGTTTACAGCTTGCTTACTGAGATCTTATGTCAACAGTTGTTCCTGTCATTTTATATGATTATTTGTAGCAAGCATCTAGGTTTAAAGGGACAGGAAACCTACAAAATAATGTTATATAATTCTGCACATAGTGCAGAATTATATAACATAAGCTTAGCGCTAAGTTTATAAATCAAACTATTGCATAGATATTATTTTGACAAGATTTTTTTTTTTTTTTTTTTTTAATAGTTCCAAAAACATAACAAATTTAGGCATTTACAGTCAACATAGTAATACAATTAGTAAAATTCCAATAGTGTCCACTTTAAATGTACCTTTACAGTTCTATGGTCTAGTTTTTCTTCCTCTATAGTCCATGGTTTTCACATCATCATCTTGTTGCTAGCCAAGGCCCACAAATGTGGTACTCATTGAGGCTCAGGGAAGAATTCAGAAATTATAGGCATTAATTAAGCAAAAACAAATACCACCTAAATGGTGGAGGTGATAGGTAATCGGCAATCGGTCCCGGCTCTCTACTAAGTTCCCATAAACATGTGAGATTTTCGCTATAAGGTCTCAGTACTTCTTTTTCTTTTGGCTTCATGATACATAATGAATGGTTCCCACTGTGTAATGAACTCATCTTTCGTATTCAGATTTTCTGCTGCTAAGCTAGCCATTTTGTAATGGTGAATTATTTTTTTTCTCGATAAAAGTGAAACTTGGGGGTGTGGATTTCCAACACTGTGCGATGCTGATCCTAACAACCGTACATGTGGTCATTACTAATTTTTGGTGTTGTTTTAGAATGTTGGGAATCGGAAAGTGTAACAGAGCGTTACGTTCAGGAGATAATATGATGTGTTTATGGAATATTAAACTGAGAAGCTCTGAAGTTTTTTCTCAAATTTCTCTTGCTTTACCGCACTCCCACCACATGTGTATATACGTCCCCATATCATTACAACCTCTGTAGCAAGGATTCAGAGAGGGTCCTTCTGTACCTCCGAATCTAGTTAGATAAATATACCATTTAAACGCTACCTTGAGGTAGTTCTCTTTCAGAATGGCATTATGTGAAAAGGAGAGACCCTTAGCTAAATTAGACTTCCATGTCTCTAGAGACCAGGTCTTGTTTAAATCCTGTTCCCATTTCAATATATTTGGAGGCTTAGTCTCTCTAAATTGGTTATTAAATGTAGGGTATAGTGATGAGATTGTGCCGTGTGTCTGCTCTTTGGATAAACATAGTGATTCGAAAGTCGTACTCAATGGCAACCTGGAGAGGTCTGTTACTTCTCTAGTCCTGGATTTTAACTGCAGATGATACCAAATATTTTTGTCATTAGGGTCGATGTCTCTGTATTGTTCATATGAAAGGAAACCTCCATCTATATACACATCTGCAATTCTATACAGTCCTTTGTTAGCCCAGTTTTTTTCTATATTTGAGTCTATTGTGGTCTGTGGTAAGACTAAAGGTGTTAGTTTTGATTTGTCCTGAATTAAGGGGTATTTAGCAGTCAGTTTATTCCATAGGAAAATCGTGTGGGATATCGCTACATATTTATATAGTGGGGGATGACTATACTTTTTTGGGGTCCACAGTAGTCTAGAAATCTAGTCCATGTTAGCAATCTGCGATTCGATCTGTGTCCACAGAGGTTGTTGTGTGTTACTAAGCCAATGTATTGTTTGAGCCATACGGGCCGAATAATAATAAGATACCAAATGTGGGAGACCCACCCTCCCCATCTCTCCGGTGCATACTCATAATTTTTTTGTTTATTCTGGCACGCTTTCCCTGCCAAACAAAGCGCAAGACATCTCTCTGTAGCGCGTTGAGCTCGGCTATAGGGATAGAAATCGGTAGGGACCGAAATAAGTACAATAGTTTTGGTAGCAAGGTCATCTTTGTGGAGACAATCCTCCCATAGAAGGAGATCTTAAGCTTTAGCCATTTCGTAATTAAGTTCCTAATATGTGTAAACATCGGAAGGTAATTTGCTTGGTATAGAGAATAAATGTCAGCTGTGAGATATATTCCAAGATATTTAAGCTTTTTATGTGCCCAAGTGAAAGAGAAATTAATTTCCAGTAGCTTTTTGGTGTGTTGGGGTAAGTTAATACTGAGCGCTTCACATTTGTCCCCATTTATTTTATACCCAGATAAGATTCCATAATGGTGAAGCATTGCGTATAAAGGAGGGAGAGAGAGAAGCGGTTTAGTCAATGATAATATGATATCCGCGAATAGTGAAACTTTATATTTATTAGCCCCTATTTGAAGGCCATAGATGTTAGGGTCGTTTCTGATTTGAATAGCTAATGGCTCAATACAAAGAGCAAATAGTAGTGGGGATAAGGGGCATCCCTGTCTCGTCCCGTTCCTAATTTGTATAAACTTAGATTGGTATCCTGAAAGTCTGACAAAGGCCGAGGGGTGGGAGTAAAGCATAGTGAGGGCATCATGAAAGGCTCCCGTGATACCTGTTTTCTTCAGTACCGCAAACATGTAATTCCAATTAATTCTATCAAACGCCTTCTCTGCATCCAAAGAAAGGAACAGAGAAGGCGTTTTTTCAGTTGTGGCCACATTAATCAGGTCAATAATTTTACGTGTGTTGTCTGGGGCCTCCCTATTTCTAATAAAACCTTCCTGGTCCGGATGGATTAATCTCTCAAGAATGGGGTTAAGTCTATTTGCCAAAATTTTTGTGAAAATTAACATCTTGATTTATCAGTGATATGGGTCTATAATTTTGACAGTGCTGCTTATTCTTTCCCTGTTTTGGGATGACTGTTATTCTTGCCATGAGCATTTCTTTGGGGATTTCCTTTTTTTGCATTATAGAGTTAAACATCTGGGAGAGCAGGGGTGCTATTTCATCCAAGAATATTTTATAAAAAAATACCAGAGTAACCATCCGGACCAGGTGTCTTGGAGCTTTTTATGTTTTTTAATGGTGTGTTTTATCTCCATCTCAGATATGGGGGCATTTAAATTCGAGCGTTCGTCCTCAGTAATTGTCGGGGGTGTGCTTGAATCCAAAAATGTGTTTAAGTCCTCGGATCTGTCAGTATCTTCCTGGTGTGTGGGAAGGTTATAGAGGTCATGATAGAAATCGGCAAAAGTGTTGGCAATATGAAGGGGATCATTGGTACTCTTGTTGTCTGATAATTGGAGTTGTGGAACTGTAGTGCTTCTAGTGATTTCCTTGAGTTTATTAGCTAACATTTTGTCGGGCTTATTCTTTTATATGTAGTAGTATGTGTCTATCTGTTTAATAGATCTAGCTACCTCTCTATTTAGTAGTTTATTTATCTCATCATTTATGGCTTTCAATTTTGTTCTCTTTTTTCTGCTAGTATTAGTGGTGAGTTGAGATTGTAATACATTGGCTTCTGATTGTAGTTGTGAAAGTTTGGCTTTATATTGTTTGTTTCGTTTGCTAGATTCTGTTATCAGACTACCTCTTATGTAGGCTTTTAGTGCGCCCCAAACAAAGGTTGCATTGGATGTACTACCTGAGTTAAGTCTTATAAATTCTTTTATGTGTTCCCTAATCTTTTGTAATATTAAAGCATCCTGTAACAGATTGGCATTAAGAGACCATGATTTAGTTCTGTTGGGATTTAGGACTCCATAGATGGTTACTTCCACCATAGAGTGGTCTGACCAGGGGCAGTTTAAAATTTTAGCAGTAGATAGAAGAGGGACCAGAATCTGATTTAGGAATATATAGTCCAGTCTAGATTGAGTGTGGTGCATTGGGGATAAATAAGTATAACCTTTTCGTTTAAGGATCTCCAGCTATCAATCAGATTGTGATCTAAAGCGAAGTCTTTTAAAATATTTATGGGTGAGCAGGAAGGTCTTAGCTGTGGAGCTTTATTTGTTGTCCTGTCTAGAGCCTGGTCTAGTGATACGTTGAAGTCACCCCCCATAATGATTTTATGTCTTTTCCATTGAGTCAGTAATTTGCTTAATTTTGTCAGAAATGGTGTCTGGTGTTCATTGGGGGCATAGACATTAATGATTAGTATCAAAGTGTTTTGGATTAATCCCCTTACTAATAAAAATCTTCCTTCTCTGTCTCTAATGATTTTCTCTTCTTTGAAATTTAAAGAGGAATGTAACAACACGGTAACCCCACATTTCTTTTTTCCACTAACAGCATGATATTGTGTTGGGTATGATTTATCCCAGTATTTAGGGGTAAAATCTCTGGTAAAATGGGTCTCTTGTAACATGACTATATGGGCATGTAATGATTTATAGGTGGTAATTGCCTTCTTCCTTTTTATGTCCGAGTTAAGCCCCCTAACATTATGTGAGAGAATTTTTATAGACATATGGAAAGTTTGAATATATCATTATCAGCTGGACCCCAAAGTGTGATGCATGAGTCAATGAGTCTAGACACTAGTGGTAGTGCGTGTTATTAGGAGTCTTGAGTGTAACAATATTCCGAATATATTTCTGTGTGTGAGAGCCGGGACTTACCTCAAACCAGGGGAAAACCAGAATTAGATTGCAAGGGACAGAGGGTTTGAACCCCAACCATGCGAGGATATCTGATACATCTATGTAACGAAAAATAGTCTGTATTACAAAATGTAGTTCCAATGGGTAGACCATAGTTAACTGATGACATGCCTGGATAAATATTACATGAATCGTAATGAGCAAAATAACTCTAAACTTTATGTTAATATCCCTAGCCAGGGAAACATATAGTGATGTGGGGGGTGGTGGACCCTTTAAAAGCATATATAGCAGTGTCTCCTAATCATAAGCTGATAGGGAGTAGGTAAGGGGGGAGGGAGGAGGGGTTATGTGAGCATTGGGAGAACACATTTATATCTGTATTATAGCATAAGCTCCAGTGCTACTTCGTATATAATAGTGAGATGAGTTGAGAAGGAGGTGGTAGAGGGAGGGTAGGGGGAGGGAGGGATGGGAGATGGGGGAGAAGTAGAAGTGGGAAGGGGGGTAAGGGAAGGATGGGTAATGATTCGGTGAACATTTCTATGTCTTAGTCTGATGAGGGGGGAAATAGGGAAGGGGAGGAAGGGGGTTAGACGCAATGATAACAACCATAACAATAACAATATCCTTAACAATAACAGTAACAGCCCCTGAGTGAGGCAGAAATAAAGCCTAACCTGTGCACATATAGATGTTAAAATTTGACAAATACACATCTGTGAAATTTAAAGTCATGTTTAGTGACACAGGTAGGCAACTGTGAACTAGGAAAACCTGAACACCTCAAGTTTTCTCATATTAAACCAAAGCAGTTTAAGTAAGATACTCCTCTAATCCTCTTGTTTTGTCAAGTCGGTGGGAACTCTTCTTCCGGAGGCGACTCAGAGTCTGAATGATTGTTTGAGGTGTTCTTTGATTTTCTTTGTTTTTTAGCATGACCCACCGGGGTCCACTCTTTTTGTATGGGTTTTCTCTGAGGGTCCTTATTGGAGGAGGTTTGAAGAGGCTCAAATGGAATCTCCATTCGGCGCAGGATAGATGTCCCTTCGCTCACGGTGGAGCAGGTGTAAGTAACATTTGCGTAGGTAAAAGCCAATTTGAAGGGGAAATTCCATCTATATTTTATCTGGGCTTTTGTGAGTGCCAGCGTAATGGGTCTGAGATCTCTCCTCTTCCTCAGTGTGATTGGGGCAATATCTGCATAGACTTGAATTGGATGGCCCTCGAAGTTAATCGTTTGCAGTTGTCTGGCCGCTTTGAGGATGAGTTCCTTTACGTGGAAATAGTGAAGTTTAAGGACAATGTCTCTTGTGGTGGACTGTTAAGGTTTGGTGAGGGCTCTGTGAACCCTGTCCATCAGAAGCTTATCTGGTTCTATGTCTGAAACCAATTGGTGAAAAAGTGAAGTCATGGCCTCATTCAGGTTTTTATATGACTCTGGTAAGTTCCTGATGCGTAGATTGGATCTGCGGGATCTGTTCTCGAGGTCTTCAATTTGTGTATATATTCTTCGTGTTCTGAGATGGCTTTCTGCATATGAGGGATTTCTTCTGCTATTACATCTGTTCTTTCCTCTAGTTCTGCTGTGCGGGAACCGATTTCTTTGATGTCCTGCCGTAGGTTAGACAATGCCAATTTCAGTTCTTCTTGGAATAGAGATTTAATTTGGGAGAGTAGTTCCTTGTTTTGAGTGTCAGTGGGGAGAGACACTGTTAATTCTGTCATGCTGGCTTCTAGATTCTCTCCCTGTGTAGGGGAGCCTTTGTTCAGCTGTTTTTGTTTGAGTTGAGATTTAGACAGGCACTCCTTTACGGTTTGTGTTTTATTCTTCATCATGTATTATGGTAGAGGACTCAGAGAGAATAAGTATAGTAGAATAGTAATTAGCTTTAGTTAGACATTCAGCTCAGGGGTTAAGCTGTAAGAGTGAGGCTTCTAATAATGTATCATTGTCTAGGATTTAAGTCTTGAGTCCTGTATATGAATTAGGAGATACATTTCTGGCCCACCTTTCCCTCACTTCACCCCGCTTAATGCGCATCCATCACGGGGACTCTGAGTAGGCTGTGAAGATTGGAGGGGGTCTGGATTCTTAGTAACGAGATTTAACAGTTCCTCAGTCTGAAGACTCTGGTCCCTCTAATAGCACTCCTAATGTGTCTCCCAAATCGCAGCCTCATGCTGCCACTTTAGGCTTAGGAGGTATTTGTGTTGTTTCTAATAGGGGTTAATGTGGAGAGGAACTGTATATCTTTAAATGTACATTAATACATTAAGAAAATGTTAAATGTGTAAGTAATTTGCACTAATCTGTGTATGTATGAGCCTCCTGCCCAGGTGGACGCAGTGCAGGCTAATCAGTCTTTCTCTTATGAGCCAAATCTGATTCAGGATAACGTCTTATCTGGCTGTCACTCCTTATTTATGGAGTTTTGAATGGCATTAGTTATTTGCTGTTAGGGCACTCAGTTTACTGGGGATTTTCTCAAACGTTTTATATGCAGCGTTATCTGATTTAGCTGGATGCGTCCGGAGACTCCTGCACTGAATCTGACTAAGTCCTGGTACTGCTTAGCGTAACGCCTGAGCGTGCAGTAATGGGGGACTTCACCTAATACTTAAGGTTATGTGGAGAGAGGGGGACCGTGAAGAGTTTCTTACCCCCTTTCACAGGTTCCTACACTGGGCTGGTGTTTCCGCTTATGCCCCCACTTCAGCAGGTTGGGTCCGGTAGGCTTGGAGACCGAAGGAGGCCGCAGGTAAAATAGCGGATTTTCGCGCCACTAAAGGCACAATCTGTTTCCTATATGAGGAGTTCCTCTCACACTGCTATGGATGTTTGTCTGGAGGCCAATGAGAGTAAGTCACAAAATTGTCTCTGAATAAGGGGATGCCTTAATATATATTGCCCCGGCAAACGGTGATCTGCTCTTGTTGATCCGTTACCTCCGGCTATGTACCGAGGTTGTTGTCGCTATCCCCCACCTCCTTCAGTTCACCACTGTGGCCCTCCGGAGTGGAGCCCCGACCCTACGGAGTGGTGTTAGCTGATAGCCGACAGGGGTAGGTGATCTCGCTTAGGAATGTAATAGTCCGATTTTCACTCCTGTCTTCCTTCTGCTGCAGTCCGATATGGAGCGGCTATCTGGATCTGACTGCCCTGTCAGAATCTTTTTTCCTAATATAAATACTTGTGGGGCTATTTGCCAATAAAATTTAAATAATTGGGACAAAAAAACTTGAAATTTTTAAGAAATTTTGGGCTAAAGTTTTGGAGCTCTTCTCAGCTCAGAAGCTAGCCCCGCCTCCTCTTCATAGATATTATATTCCAAAATGCAATTTTCCTGACTGCCGCTCCTGGCTCTACTGAGCAGGTCTTAATATGTGAGGAATTATATAACATTTCGTAGGTTTACTGTCCCTTTAAATTTTAATTTTGGACACCTTTTCAGTTTATATGGTTTGGCACAATGCCTTCATGGTACATTTTAGTTTTTCCAAGTTGCTTAAGTTTATACATGATGGTTACAGGTTTTTTTTTTTTTTTGCTAGAATTTTGTTGACCCAGTTTTCTGTAGTTTCAACTATTTCTGGTGGGCTCCGGGGCTTTATAATTTTTTTTTAAATGTATTACTTTTATTTGGGTTTGTTTAATACAAGTTTGTAAACAGATTACAATATGATATTCAAATATGCATTCAGCCATGTACAGTACATACTGTACATTAACAGATTGTTATGGTGTATAAACCTGTACAGCTGCAGTCAGACATGTATATACATTAATTTTATTTGTGGTATATAAACCAATACAATAAAAGATAGTGAGTAATTGTCACATTGAGCATCAATAAAAAATAAAACAGAAAATCATTATTATTGCCTTTTTACTAATAAAATAAAGGAGAAAGTGGCCACTCTTTGGTCCTACAAGTTACAAAAGAGCTGGTAACTAAAGAAGACAACTGCCTAATAAGGAGCTACTTTTGGCTCCCTACATATAATGGAACCCCAGTTTTGTATTTTTACATAATCCACAATGTTATAAATATTCAAATGTTTTGTATTTTTAAATTAACTTGTGACTAAAAAAAGTATTCAAACAAGAAAAAGAGGGAGATTTACCCCAGTTTAAAAAAGACTGCCACTTTCTGGCCCAAAAATATGTAGTTATGAAATAAGGGGATATTATCTAGGGGTGAAGTAGTATATAAAGGATCACTCACAGGCCTTACATAGTTTACATAGGAGTATGATTATAATAGTGATACACCCTAAAGTAAGTCTCTGAGCAGAATTAAGAAATGCCAGAGTACATTAGTAATTGGGGGGGGGGAAGTACAGAGGGAGCCAACCAGACAGCACCGGTTCTATTATCAGCACCACATAAGTATAACCCATTTGAGCCATTTTAAGAGCTGCATATATAAACAAAGGTCCAGCCACAATATTAGAGAATAAAAAAGACAAACAAGTGTTACATAGCAGGTATACTACTGATCAATAAATTAACAAGACACTGCCTCGGCCGCCGCTGGCAATGTAACAATACTAGATAAATGAGCAGAAGCAATCAGAGTATTGGAAATTACTTCCTAAGGGTATTTAGGGAAATCTTATTGTTTAGATGGGAGGTCCCTTATTATAAAAACTACAAACATTTCTATAAGCTTTACTTAAATAACTATGGTAGTCCTGTCCCCAAAAATATAGGAAAGTCAACTTATTCCTGTATTAGTGTTTGAGGGGAATACTAGGTCAAGGTTCTTCTTGTGGGTAGCTGGATGCTGAAATAGAATCCAAAGCAGTTCCTTAGTTATCAAATAATATAGTCATCATGAAGGTTGATCACAAGTTTACAGCCTCACATTCCTCCATTATCTAATATAAATTTCAGCAGACACCAACGTTAAACAACCACAATGGTTGTTGCAAAGCACGTCCACTCGTCCAGCCAGCAAAATCCCAAGAAAATCTTGTAGAAACTCCATCACATAGAGCAATATATTCAGCCAAGCGTCCAGGGATTCTTTCACACTCTGCCAGATGTCACACAAACCTCCATGAGCGACTATTCCTTTCAGAGACTGTAAGGGGGTAGATATGACACAAAACTCTCTCCCAATAGCAGGATAAAGGTGTTCGAAAGTCCTCTGCATTGCTCCATATGGAACTGACCTTGTTAAGCTCCATTCTTGGATATTTTTCCAGGTGTTTCATGTGATCTGTCTTTACCCCTTTCCTCTGACCTAGCAGTCCCCCACCTTATATCAACACTATGCAGCATAATATCTGCAGGAGCTAATCCCTCCTCTAGACCATCAGATGTAGTTTGGGGTAAAGTTGTAGTGTTGCGAATGGTCCCTGAGCTTACTTCCAAGTGCGTGCAGAACTTTACATAATGAATGTGCTCCACTTCATTCAAGACAAACTGGATAGAGGTTGCAATCATGTAGGTACACTGTCCACTTATTGTAGGCTCCTGCATAAGAAAAGGTGGCTGGTAATTAAGATGACAAATAGGATCTGCGTGGCAAAGCACTTTCCGTGTGAGGCCTTGCTAGAATGTTGGGCTCCATTATCTCCCGGCAAGTATCCCAGCCATATAAAAGTTCAGTTCTCTATTTTAGAGCTCTGGAGCCTCCCAAATCTTGTTGGAGCAGCTGCTGCTTTACTTACTGGATCTTAGGTTGCCAATTACAGAGAGTGGCTCAGATCCGGAAAAGATGACCACCTCTGTGCACAGCACAAACGCAATATATAAGCAATGTAGTTGTTGTTTAAAGCCGGTGTTTGTAGCAACCTAGTACATTGTCATTTATTTTGTTTTCATCAGGACAAAGCTATTTTGCTTACTAATCCTGACTTCTTGTCAAGAGTTGTTTCAGATCTTTACAGAATCAGATTACATTTCTTTCATCCTTTTGTCCAGATACACGGGAAACTTTTCTGTTTGATATAATCCTTTTATATTTTGTATGAAAGAACACGTTCTGTGTGTGAGAGATCATTTTTTTTTAGATCCTTAAGGGAAATACTCCTATGAGGTTTTCTATATTTGGTTATTTTTTCGAAACCGTATCCAGAGCCTATAATTTGAAAATTAGCAAGTTTTGAATATTCTTAGGTTATTTTCCACATGTACAGTTGTCGTATTTTGGGCTTTATAAACAGATGCTGTGCCTGATGAGATTTATTTAACAATGATCTAGTCGTATCATGCATTTATTTCTCAATATATACTTCTGCTAGGTTTTTTTGCATAATGTTTTCCATGTAACTTTATATATTTTTTTTCCCCACCCATCTTTTCATATGATTATTAAAGCTTTATTTTCTGTTCATTGATAAGTATTACCAGTGAGGACCAAGATAACTAGAAATTGGCACCAAATATAGCAATTTCTATATATTTGGCCCATATCACTGGGTGAGACTTACCAGGCTCTCTACCCCTTATTCCTAGTCAACCATTTTTGGCTGGACATCTCTAGGAAGGGGTGGTGCTTGAGGGTTGCCTCTTATAAGTAACCAGGGGAGTTGGCAGTTCTGTCCACACCCTTCGGGGAGGGTAGTTCATGGGTATTACCCAGGAATTTGGGCCAAAATATAGAAATTGCTTATATTTTGGTTCAGGACTAGATGCAATTATTTCCACAGTAAATTGAGGCAGGGGATATTTCTTGCCACAAGATAAAAAAAAAAAGTAAAGGTAAACATAGGCCGTCAGAACATTTTTGTTACTTTCAGCAGTCCAAAAACTACCCTGTGATCAGGTTTTTCAAAAATTTCTTGAAACCCACCCTACCTGATCTAAAAACACTAAGAAGTCCACTCCGCCTCTATATTCACTTGAGGGCACATCCCCCGTTCCAGACCAGTTTCTTATAAGTGGCAAATGGTAATCTCTTTTGGAAGGCTTGTTAGTGGTCAGAATCCTTGGGTGTTAAAAATTTAATTTCTCAGGAGTGTCAGACTTTCAATCAAAACCTATTTGAGAGGTTCTTTCTGTCTTAAGTTCCTCCAGATCCCCTAAAGGCCAAGGCCCTTCTGGCTTGTGTGAAAGATATGGAATTAATGGCAGTAATTGTCCCAGTTTCAACCTCAGAGCAGAATCAGGGATTTTACTCCAATCTCTTCATAGTTCCAAAGAAAGGAGATGCCAAGACAATTTGCAGGAGGGTCAATTTATGTCTACCATTGACTTAAAAGATGCCTATTTACTTATCCCTATTCACAAAGATCATGCCAAGCTGCTGAGATTTCGCTTCCTAAACCGGCAATATCCGTTATGGTCTGGACACAGCACCCAGGGTAGAGTAACTTTTATCCCAAAAGGGTTTTCTCTTGCCTATTCCTTTATCTTGCAATCCTCCTTTCCTTAAATTTTATCAGGACAAGGCTGTATTTCAAACTATTCTTTCCTTCCCAAATTAAAATCTACTGATACTGAATCAATGAATTGTGGTTCCTTCTTTATGACTAGCCTTTAGAAATGAGCATCTTCAACAACCTAGATGTAGTGAGGGCATTAAAATTCTGTGTTGAAGCCACAAAAGATTTTAAACTTTCTTCTTTTAAGTTCGTACATTTTCCTAGACCTTGCAAAGGACATAGCTATTTGCAAAGCTTATTTTATTGCAGGGAATACTCACCCGGAGCACGTTAGTGCTCATTCCACTAGGGCAGTTGCCAGTTCTTGGGTCTTTCTTCAATAAGCCTTTATAGACCAGATATACTAGGCGGCTACTTGGTCTTCTTTACACACTTTTAGTAAATGTTACCACTTTGATGTGTATGCCTTTTGACAGGAAAGTACTGTGGGCTGCATTGCTTGGTCAGTAACGTATTTATCTTAAAAGGACAGTCTACTCCAAAATGTTTGTTTAAAAAGATTGATAATCCCTTTATTACCCATTACCAAGTTTTGCATAACCAACAAAGTTATTTAATATAGTTTATATTTCTGTGGTTACCTTATATTTGAGCCTCTGCAGACTGCCCCCTTATCTATTTACAGACTTGCATTTTCTTCTTAAACGGGAAAGTCCACAGTTGCATTCATTACTTTTGGAAATTCAGAACCTGGCCACCAGCAGGAGGCAAAGACACCACAGCCAAAGGCTTAAATACCTCCCCCACTTCCCTCATCCCCCAGTCATTCTTTGCCTTTTGTCACAGGAGGTTGGCAGAGAAGTGTCGGAAGATTCGGTTTAGTCTCTTATGGAGGGTAGTACTCTTCGGAATGTACCTGGAGTTGTAAGTAGTCCTGTCAGCCTCTCAGTGAGAGCATGGATGAAAGTTAGAGTCCTGAGATGCAGGGAGAGTCTTTCTGCGAAACCATCCCGACTCATATTAACAGCTCCATAGGCAATCAGCATTGACAAGTTTCGCTGCCTGCTTTCTTCACTCAAGTCTATGTCAGAAGCGATGCTACTATCTGTCACACTTGAAGGGCTATGTTCCTGTTCCACGGCGTAGATTCCGGTAATATCGTTTCATTTTACTTTGAATATGAGAATGTAATATAAATGAAGAGTCAGGGTCTCAGTGGGACTCCTTTAATCTTTGTTGAATAAAGGGTTAATATCTGCTGAGGAGGGTTATTGAACAGGCTTTAATCATGTTTATGTGATTCTGTCTGCTAATTTGTAGTGATGCTTGGGCTCGTGGCTATTTTGGAACATACTGGCCTTTTTTGTCAGGCTGCATGGTCCTTGTGGACTGGCACGCATTTCTTTGGCCTGCACGGTGCACCTTGTGACTGGGCGTGGTCTTGTTTTCTGTTCTTCATTTCTGTATTCCTGACCGTGTGGTGACGGAGAGAGTCTGTTTCGCTAGTTGTCAGGGTCATAGGAGGTGGTGAGTGCCCCAGCCATTGGGGGTGTAAGGTGCCGTTTATTTTTTATCCATAATCTCAATCTCCAAGTTATGGAGGATTCTGATTTTTTGGAGACGGATGTCTTTGATTCAGATTCTACTTCTTGCGAAGAATATGAAATGGCCCGGGTAATCCATGCCCATCAGTTATGTTCCGAATGCCACTTTAGAGTGCTCTTTTCTCCTGAATTGGGGAACTTAGAGTCCGCCGAGCCATCCTCACCTGAGGATTCCATATCCCGCGAGGCGCGCGCCCTAGAACCTTCTTTCTTTCATGTAATTAGCAAGAGTCCATGAGCTAGTGATGTATGGGATATACATTCCTACCAGGAGGGGCAAAGTTTCCCAAACTTCAAAATGCCTATAAATACACCCCTCACCACACCCACAATTCAGTTTTACAAACTTTGCCTCCCGTGGAGGTGGTGAAGTAAGTTTGTGCTAGATTCTACGTTGATATGCGCTTCGCAGCAGGCTGGAGCCCGGTTTTCCTCTCAGAGTGCAGTGAATGACAGAGGGATGTGAAGAGAGCATTGCCTATTTGAATTCAATGGTCTCCTTCTACAGGATCTATTTCATAGGTTCTCTGTTATCGGTCGTAGAGATTTATCTCTTACCTCCCTTTTCAGATCGACGATATACTCTTATATACCATTACCTCTACTGATTCTCGTTTAAGTACTGGTTTGGCTATCTACTATATGTAGATGAGTGTCCTGGGGTAAGTAAGACTTATTTTTTGTGACACTCAAAGCTATGGTTGGGCACTTTATATATATAAAGTTCTAAATATATGTCTTTAAACTTATATTTGCCATGATTCAGGATGATCAATATTCCTTATTTCAGACAGTCAGTTTCATTATTTGGGATAATGCATATGAATAATCAATTTTTTTCTTACCTTAAAATTGTTTCAATTGACTTTTTTCCCTGTGGGCTGTTAGGCTCCCGGGGGCTGAAAATGCTTCAATTTATTGCGTCATTCTTGGCGCAGACTTTTTTGGCGCAAATTTTTTTTTGTCATTACCGGCGTCATACTTGACACCGGAAGTTGTTCGTGTTTGCGTAATTTTTTTGACGTTTTGCGTCAAAAATATCGGCGTCACTGGGTGTGGCGCCATTCTTGGCGCCAAAAAATTTAAGGCGCCAATAATGTGGGCGTCTTTTTTGGCGCTAAAAAATGTGGGCGTCATTCTTGTCTCCACCTTTTTTTCACATTATTTCAGTCTCATTTTTCATTGCTTCTGGTTGCTAGAGGCTTGTTCATTGGCATTTTTTTCCCATTCCTGAAACTGTCATTTAAGGAATTTGATAAATGTTGCTTTATATGTTGTTTTTCTTTTACATATTGCAAGATGTCTCAAATTGACCCTAGATCAGAATCTACTTCTGGAAAGACGCTGCCTGATGCTGGTTCTACCAAAGTTAAGTGCATTTGTTGTAAACTTGTGGTAACTGTTCCTCCGGCTGTAGTTTGTGATGAATGTCATGATAAACTTGCTAATGCAGATAGTATTTCCATTAGTAATATACCATTACCTGTTGCTGTTCCCTCAACATCTAATATTCAGGATGTTCCTGTTAATATAAAAGAATTTGTTTCTAAATCTATTAGGAAGGCTATGTCTGTTATTCCTCCTTCCAGTAAACGTAAAAGGTCTTTTAAAACTTCTAATTTTTCAGATGAATTTTTAAATGATCGTCATCATTCTGATTTGTCTGTTTCTGATGAGGATTTCTTTCATGTAATTAGCAAGAGTCCATGAGCTAGTGACGTATGGGATATACATTCCTACCAGGAGGGGCAAAGTTTCCCAAACCTTAAAATGCCTATAAATACACCCCTCACCACACCCACAATTCAGTTTTACAAACTTTGCCTCCGATGGAGGTGGTGAAGTAAGTTTGTGCTAGATTCTACGTTGATATGAACTCCGCAGCAAGTTGGAGCCCGGTTTTCCTCTCAGCGTGCAGTGAATGTCAGAGGGATGTGAGGAGAGTATTGCCTATTTGAATGCAGTGATCTCCTTCTACGGGGTCTATTTCATAGGTTCTCTGTTATCGGTCGTAGAGATTCATCTCTTACCTCCCTTTTCAGATCGACGATATACTCTTATATTTACCATTACCTCTGCTGATTCTCGTTTCAGTACTGGTTTGGCTTTCTACAAACATGTAGATGAGTGTCCTGGGGTAAGTAAATCTTATTTTCTGTGACACTCTAAGCTATGGTTGGGCACTTTGTTTATAAAGTTCTAAATATATGTATTCAAACATTTATTTGCCTTGACTCAGAATGTTCAACTTTCCTTATTTTTCAGACAATCAGTTTCATATTTGGGATAATGCATTTGAATTAATCATTTTTTCTTACCTTTCAAAAATTTGACTCTTTTTTCCCTGTGGGCTGTTAGGCTCGCGGGGGCTGAAAATGCTTCATTTTATTGCGTCATTCTTGGCGCGGATTTTTTTGGCGCAAAAATTCTTTTCCGTTTCTGGCGTCATACGTGTCGCCGGAAGTTGCGTCATTTTTTTGACGTTATTTTGCGCCAAAAATGTCGGCGTTCCGGATGTGGCGTCATTTTTGGCGCCAAAAGCATTTAGGCGCCAAATAATGTGGGCGTCTTGTTTGGCGCTAAAAAAAATATGGGCGTCGCTTTTGTCTCCACATTATTTAAGTCTCATTATTTATTGCTTCTGGTTGCTAGAAGCTTGTTCACTGGCATTTTTTTCCCATTCCTGAAACTGGCATTTAAGGATTTTGTTCAATTTGCTTTATATGTTGTTTTTTCTATTACATATTGCAAGATGTTCCACGTTGCAACTGAGTCAGAAGATAATTCAGGAAAATCACTGCCGGGGCTGGAGCTACCAAGCTAAGTGTATCTGCTATAAATTTTTGGTATCTGTTTCTCCAGCTGTTGTTTGTATTGCATGTCATGACAAACTTATTAATGCAGATAAAATTTCCTTTAGTACTGTTATATTACCTGTTGCTGTTCCGTCAACATCTAATTTTCAGAGTGTTCCTGATAAACATAAGAGATTTTATTTTTTTAAATCCATTTAGAAGGCTATGTCTGTTATTTCTCCTTCTAGTTTACATAAAAGTCTTTTAAAACTTCTCTTTTTTTCAGATGAATTTTTAAATGAACATCATCATTCTGATACTGATAATGGTTCTGCTGGTTCAGAGGTTTCTGTCTCAGAGGTTGATGCTGATAAAACTTTGTATTTGTTCAAGATGGAATTTATTCGTTCTTTATTTTAAAGAAGTATTAATTGCTTTAGATATAGAGGATTCTGGTCCTCTTGATACTGAATCCAAACGTTTAAATAGGGTTTTTAAATCTCCTGTAGTTATTCCAGAAGTGTTTAATCTCCCTGATGTTTTTTCTGAAGTAATTTCCAGGGAATGGAATAATTTGGGTAATCCTTTTACTCCTTCTAAACGTTTAAGCAATTATATCCTGTGCCATCTGACAGATTAGAGTTTTTTGGGACAAAATCCCTAAGGTTTGGGGCTGTCTCTATTCCTGCTAAAATGTACTACTATTCCTACGGCAGATAGTACTAAATTTAAGGATCCTTTAGATAAGAAAATTGAATCCTTTCTAAGAAAAGTTTACTTATGTTCAGGTAATCTTCTTAGACCTGCTATATTTTTACCGGATGTTGCTGCAGCTTCAACTTTTTGGTTAGAAGTTTTAGCACAACAAGTAACATCATAATTTTATAGCATTATTATTATTCTATAACATGCTAATAATTTTATTAGTGATACCATCTTTTGATATCATTAGAGTTGATGTCAGGTATATGTCTCTAGCTATTTTAGCTAGAAAAGCTTTATGGATTAAACTTGGAATGCTGATATGTCTTCTAAGTCAACTTTGTTTTCCCTTTCTGTCCAGGGTAATATTCATTTTTTCGTTCTTTTTTTCATAATAAGGAACAAAAGCCTGATCTTTCATCCTCAGGAGCGGTATCAGTTTGGAAACTATTTCCAGTTTGGAATATATCCAAGCCTTATAGAAACCTATAGTCAGCTCCTAAGTACCCATGAAGGTGCGGCCCTTTTTCCAGTTCAGCTGGTATGGGGCAGATTACGTTTTCTTCAAAGGAATTTGGATCAATTCCGTTCTCAATCTCTGGTTTCAGAACATTGTTTCAGAAAGGTACAGAATTGGCTTCAAGTTTAAGGCCTCCTGCTAAGAGATTTTTTTCTTTCCTGTGTCCCAGTTAACACAGCAAGGCTCAGCATTTCTGAAATGTGTTTCAGATCTAGAGTTGGCTGGAGTAATTATGCCAGTTCCAGTTCTGGAACAGGGACTAGGGTTTTATTTTATCTCTTCATTGTACCAAAGAAGGTCAATTCCTTCAGACCAGTTCCGGATCTATCAATATTGAATCGTTATGTAAGGATACCAACATTCAAGATGGTTACTGTAGGACTATTCTGCCTTTTGTTTAGCAAGGGCATTATATGTCTACAATAGATTTACAGGATGTGTATCTGCATATTCCGATTCATCCAGATCATTTTTAGTGTCTGAGATTCTCTTTTTAGACAAGCATTACCAGTTTTGTGGCTCTACCGTTTGGCCTAGCCTCAGTTCCAAGAATTTTTTTCAAAGATTCTCGGTGCCCTTCTTTCTGTATTCAGAGAACGGGGTTTTGGTATTTCCTTATTTGGACGATTATCTTGGTATTTGCTCAGTCTTCTCATTCGAAGAATCTCATGCGAATCGACTTGTCTTGTTTCTTCAAGATCATGGTTGGAGGATCAATTTACCAAAAAGTTCATTGATTCCTCAGTCAAGGGTAACCTTTCTGGGTTTCCAGATAGATTCAGTGTCCATGACTCTGTCTTTAACAGACAAAAGACGTCTAAAATTGATTTCAGCTTGTCGAAACCTTCAGTCACAATCATTCCCTTCGGTAACCTTATGCATGGAAATTCTAGGTCTTATGACTGCTGCATCGGACGCGATCCCCTTTGCTCGTTTTCACATGCGACCTCTTCAGCTCTGTATGCTGAATCAATGGTGCAAGGATTACACAAAGATATCTCAATTTATATCTTTCAAACCGATTGTTCGACACTCTCTAACGTGGTGGACAGATCACCATCGTTTAATTCAGGGGGCTTCTTTTTGTGCTTCCGACCTGGACTGTAATTTCAACAGATACAAGTCTCACAGGTTGGGGAGCTGTGTGGGGATCTCTGACGGCACAAGGAGTTTGGGAATCTCAGGAGGTGAGATTACCGATCAATATTTTGGAACTCCGTGCAATTTTCAGAGCTCTTCAGTTTGGCCTCTTCTGTAGAGAGAATCGTTCATTTGTTTTCAGACAGACAATGTCACAACTGTGGCATACATCAATCATCAAGGAGGGACTCACAGTCCTCTGGCTATGAAAGAAGTATCTCGAATTTTTTTGGTTTGGGCGGAATCCAGCTCCTGTCTAATCTCTGCGGTTTATATCCCAGGTGTAGACAATTGGGAAGCGGATTATCTCAACCGCCAAATGTTCCATCCGGGCGAATGGTCTCTTCACCCAGAGGTATTTTTTCAGATTGTTCAAATGTGGGAACTTCCAGAAATAGATCTGATGACGTCTCATCTCAACAAGAAACTTCCCAGATATCTGTCCAGATCCCGGGATCCTCAGGCGGAGGCAGTGGATGCATTATCACTTCCTTGGAAGTATCATCCTGCCTATATCTTTCCGCCTCTAGTTCTTCTTCCAAGAGTAATCTCCAAGATTCCCGAAGGAATGCTCGTTTGATCTGCTGGTAGCTCGGCATGGCCTCACAGGTTTGGTATGCGGATCTTGTCCGGATGGCCTCTTGCCAACCATGGACTCTTCCGTTAGACCAGACTTTATGTCGCAAGGTCCTTTTTTCCATCAGGATCTGAAATCCTTAAATTTTTAGGTATGGAGATTGAACGCTTGATTCTTGGTCAAAGAGGTTTCTCTGACTCTGTGATTAATACTATGTTACAGGCTCGTAAATCTGTATCTAGAGAGATATATTATATAGTCTGGAAGACTTATATTTTTTGGTGTCTTTCTCATCATTCTTTTAGAATGCCGAGAATTTTTTTCAGTTTCTTCAGGATGGTTTAGATATGGGTTTGTCTGCAAGTTCCTTGAAAGGACAAATCTCTGCTCTTTCTGTTCTTTTTCACAGAAAGATTGCTATTCTTCCTGATATTCATTGTTTTGTACAAGCTTTGGTTCGTATAAAACCTGTCATTAAGTCAATTTCTCCTCCTTGGAGTTTGATTTTGGTTCTGGGAGCTCTTCAAGCTCCTCCCTTTGAACCTATGCATTCATTGGACATTAAATTACTTTCTTGGAAAGTTTTGTTCCTTTTGGCCATCTCTTCTGCCAGAAGAGTTTCTGAATTATCTGCTCTTTTCTTGTGAGTCTCCTTTTCTGATTTTTCATCAGGATAAGGCGGTGTTGCGAACTTCTTTTGAATTTTTACCTAAAGTTGTGATTTCCAACAACATTAGTAGAGAAATTGTGGTTCCTTCATTATGTCCTAATCTTAAGAATTCTAAGGAGAAAGCATTGCATTCTTTGGATGTTGTTAGAGCTTTGAAATATTATGTTGAAGCTACTAAGTCTTTCCGAAAGACTTCTAGTCTATTTGTTATCTTTTCCGGTTCTAGAAAAGGCCAGAAAGCTTCTGCCATTTCTTTGGCATCTTGGTTGAAATCATCATCTTGCCTATGTTGAGTCGGGTAAAACTCCGCCTCAGAGGATTACAGCTCATTCTACCAGGTCAGTTTCTACTTCCTGGGCGTTTAGGAATGAAGCTTCGGTTGATCAGATTTGCAAAGCAGCAACTTGGTCCTCTTTGCATACTTTTTCAATTCTACCATTTTGATGTATTTTCTTCTTCTGAAGCAATTTTTGGTAGAAAAGTACTTCAGGCAGCGGTTTCAGTCTGAATCTTCTGCTTATGTTTTTTATTAAACTTTATTTTGGGAGTGGATTATTTTCAGCAGGAATTGGCTGTCTTTATTTTATCCCTCCCTCTCTAGTGACTCTTGTGTGGAAAGATCCACATCTTGGGTAATCATTATCCCATACGTCACTAGCTCATGGACTCTTGCTAATTACATGAAAGAAAACATAATTTATGTAAGAACTTACCTGATAAATTCATTTCTTTCATATTAGCAAGAGTCCATGAGGCCCACCCTTTTTGTGGTGGTTATGATTTTTTTGTATAAAGCACAATTATTCCAATTCCTTATTTTATATGCTTTCGCACTTTTTTATCACCCCACTTCTTGGCTATTCGTTAAACTGAATTGTGGGTGTGGTGAGGGGTGTATTTATAGGCATTTTAAGGTTTGGGAAACTTTGCCCCTCCTGGTAGGAATGTATATCCCATACGTCACTAGCTCATGGACTCTTGCTAATATGAAAGAAATGAATTTATCAGGTAAGTTCTTACATAAATTATGTTTTTTCGGGTTCAGAGGATTCTGTCTCAGATATTGACACTGATGAATCTTCATATTTATTTAAAATGGAATTTATTCGCTCTTTACTTAAAGAAGTTTTAATCGCATTAGAGATGGAGGAATCTAGTCCTCTTGATACTAAATCTACTAAGCGTTTAAATTCGGTTTTTAAACCTCCTATAGTTATTCCAGAAGTTTTTCCTGTCCCTGTCTGAAGTAATTTCTAGGGAATGGAATAATCTGGGTACTTCTTTCTCCTGTTAAGTGTAGTCAGTCCACGGGTCATCCATTACTTATGGAATATTTCTCTTCCTAACAGGAAACTGCAAGAGAATTACCCAGCAGAGCTTGCTATATAGCTCCTCCCCTCACCTATCATAGTCAGTCATTCTCTTGCAGCCTAACTAGTAGGAAGCTGTGAGAGATCTGTGGTGTTTTTTTAACTTAGTTTATTTCTACAATCAAAAGTTTGTTATTTTTAAATGGCACCGGAGTGTGCTGTTTATTCTCAGGCAGCATTAGAAGAAGAATCTGCCTGGGTTTCTTTCTATGGTCTTAGCAGACGTAACTAAGATCCACTGGCTGTTTCTCATCTGAGGCGTGAGGTACTTTCAGAGAAGGGGAATAGCATGCAGGGCTCCCCTGCAACAAATGAGGTATGCGCAGTAATTTATTTTCTGAGGAATGGAATTGACTGAGAAAATACTGCTGATACCATTGTAAAGTAAGTTCAGCCTTAAATGCAGCGATAGCGACTGGTATTAGGCTGATGAGTGTGTGTGCACTGAATGTATTTTCTAAGGAATGGAATTGACTCTGAAAATACTGTAAATACTGAAATAATGTATGAGCCTTAACTGCAGTAAAAGCGACTGGTAGCAGGCTTGTAAATAATAATACATAACTTTTAAATGTATGTTTAAAACGTTTTACTGGCTTGTTAATCGTTTTTGTGAGGTACTTGGTGATAAAACTTATTAGGGCATGATTTTTACCACATGGCCATTTTTGTTTTCTGCATAGAAACAGTTTCTGAGCTTCCCCACTGTTGTAATATGAGTGGGAGGGGCCTATTTTAGCGCTTTTTTACACAGTAAAAATTCAGTCACAATCTGTCTACTTCATCCTCCATGATCCAGATCGTCTCTAGAGAGCTCAGGGGTCTTCAAAATCCATTTTGAGGGAGGTAATCAGTCACAGTAGTCCTGTGACAGTGTATTTGACTGTGAGAAAAACGTTAATTATATAATTGTTATCCGTTTTTGGGTACTAAGGGGTTAATCATCCATTTGCTGGTGGGTGCAATCCTTTGCTAACTTAATACATTTACTGTGAAAATTTGGTTGCTATAACTATTTTTGATCATTGTTATTTCAACTGTGTTAGTTTTTCTGTGCTTCTTAAAGGCACAGTAACGTTTTTTATATTGCTTGTAAATTAATTTTGAAAAGTATTTCCAAGTTTGCTAGTCTCATTGCTAGTTTGTTTAAACATGTCTGACTCAGATGAATCTCTTTGTTCACTATGTTTAAAGGCCAATGTGGAGCCCAATAGAAATTTGTGCACTCAATGTATAGATGTCACTTTAAATAAAAGTCAAACTTTATATGTTAAGAAATTATCACCAGACAACGAGGGGGAAGTTATGCCGACTAACTCTCCTCACGTGTCAGTACCTTCGCCTCCCGCTCAGGAGGTGCGTGATATTGTGGCGCCAAGTACATCAGGGCGGCCCATACAAATCACTTTGCAAGACATGGCTATTGTTATGACAGAAGTACTGTCTAAATTGCCAGAATTAAGAGGTAAGCGTGATCACTCTGGAGTTAGAACAGAGCGCGCTGATAATGGTAGAGCCATGTCTGATACTGCGTCACAATTTGCAGAACATGAGGACGGAGAGCTTCATTCTGTGGGTGACGGGTCTGATCCGGGTAAACTGGATTCAGAAATTTCAAATTTTAAATTTAAGCTTGAGAACCTCCGCGTATTGCTAGGGGAGGTATTAGCGGCTCTGAATGATTGTAACACAGTTGCAATTCCAGAGAAAGTATGTAGGCTGGATAAATATTTTGCGGTACCGGTGTGTACTGACGCTTTTCCTATACTTAAAAGGCTTACAGAAATTGTTAACAAGGAGTGGGATAGACCCGGTGTGCCCTTTTTACCACCTCCTATATTTAGAAAAATGTTTCCTATAGACGCCACCACACGGGACTTATGGCAGACGGTCCCTAAGATGGAGGGAGCAGTTTCTACTTTGGCTAAGCGCACCACTATCCCGGTGGAGGATAGCTGTGCTTTTTCAGATCCAATGGATAAAAAGTTAGAGGGTTACCTTAAGAAAATGTTTGTTCAACAAGGTTTTATATTACAACCCCTTGCATGCATTGCGCCTGTTACTGCTGCGGCGGCGGCATTCTGGTTTGAGTCTCTGGAAGAGACCATTCGCACAGCTCCATTGGATGAAATTATGAACAAGCTTAAAACCCTTAAGCTAGCTAACTCATTTATTTCTGATGCCGTCGTACACTTAACCAAACTTACGGCTAAGAACTCCGGATTCGCCATTCAAGCGCGCAGAGCGCTGTGGCTTAAATCCTGGTCAGCTGACGTGACTTCTAAATCCAAATTGCTTAATATTCCTTTCAAAGGGCAGACCTTATTCGGGCCCGGCTTGAAAGAAATTATTGCTGACATTACGGGAGGTAAGGGCCATGCTCTACCTCAGGACAGGGCCAAATCAAAGGCCAAACAGTCTAATTTTCGTGCCTTTCGTAACTTCAAGGCAGGAGCAGCATCAACTTCCTCCGCTCCAAAACAGGAAGGAGCTGTTGCTCGTTACAGGCAGGGCTGGAAAGTTAACCAGTCCTGGAACAGGGTCAAGCAGGCCAAGAAACCTGCTGCTGCCCCCAAGACAGCATGAAGAGAGGGCCCCCTATCCGGAAACGGATCTAGTGGGGGGCAGACTTTCTCTCTTCGCCCAGGCTTGGCAAGAGATGTCCGGGATCCCTGGGCGTTGGAGATCATATCTCAGGGATATCTCCTGGACTTCAAAACTTCTCCTCCACTGGGGAGATTTCATCTTTCAAGGTTATCAGCAAACCAAACAAAGAAAGAGGCGTTTCTACGCTGTGTACAAGTCCTCTTACTAATGGGGGTAATCCACCCAGTTCCGCGGACGGAACACGGGCAGGGATTCTATTCAAATCTATTTGTGGTTCCCAAAAAAGAGGGAACCTTCAGACCAATCTTGGACTTAAAAATCCTAAACAAATTTCTAAGAGTTCCATCATTCAAAATGGAAACTATTCGAACCATCCTTCCCATGATCCAAGAGGGTCAGTACATGACCACGGTGGACTTAAAGGATGCTTACCTCCACATACCGATTCACAAGGACCATTACCGGTATCTGAGATTTGCCTTCCTAGACAGGCATTACCAGTTTGTAGCTCTTCCTTTCGGATTAGCTACGGCCCCAAGAATCTTTACAAAAATTCTAGGATCACTTCTGGCGGTACTAAGACCGCGAGGCATAGCGGTGACTCCGTACCTAGACGACATTCTGATACAAGCGTCAAGTTTTCAAACTGCCAAGTCTCATACAGAGATAGTTCTGGCATTTCTGAGGTCGCATGGGTGGAAGGTGAACGTGGAAAAGAGTTCTCTATTACCACTTACAAGAGTTCCCTTTCTAGGGACTCTTATAGATTCTGTAGAGATGAAAATTTACCTGACAGAGGCCAGGTTATTAAAACTTCTAAATGCTTGCAGTGTCCTTCACTCCATTCCACACCGTCAGTAGCTCAGTGCATGGAAGTAATCGGCTTAATGGTAGCGGCAATGGACATAGTACCATTTGCGCGCCTGCATCTCAGACCGCTGCAATTGTGCATGCTAAGTCAGTGGAACGGGGATTACTCAGATTTGTCCCCCCTACTAAATCTGGATCAAAGGACCAGAGATTCTCTTCTATGGTGGCTCTCTCGGCCACATCTGTTCAAGGGGATGACCTTTCGCAGGCCAGATTGGACGATTGTAACAACAGACGCCAGCCTTCTAGGCTGGGGAGCAGTCTGGAATTCCCTGAAAGCTCAGGGATTATGGACTCAGGAGGAGAAACTCCTCCCAATAAATATTCTGGAGTTAAGAGCAATATTCAATGCTCTCCTAGCTTGGCCTCAGCTAGCAACTCTGAGGTTCATCAGATTTCAGTCGGACAACATCACGACTGTGGCTTACATCAACCATCAAGGGGGAACCAGAAGTTCCCTAGCGATGTTGGAAGTCTCAAAGATAATTTGCTGGGCAGAGTCTCACTCTTGCCACCTGTCAGCGATCTACATCCCAGGCGTGGAGAACTGGGAGGCGGATTTTCTAAGTCGCCAGACTTTTCATCCAGGAGAGTGGGAGCTCCATCCGGAGGTCTTTGCTCAACTGATTCGTCGTTGGGGCAAACCAGATCTAGATCTCATGGCGTCTCGTCAGAACGCCAAGCTTCCTTGTTACGGATCCAGGTCCAGGGACCCGGGAGCGGTGCTGATAGATGGCTGACTGCATGGAGATTGAACGCTTGACTCTATCAAAGCGTGGTTTCTCGGAGGCGGTTATTGATACCTTAATACAGGCTAGGAAGCCTGTTACCAGAAAAATTTACCATAAAATATGGCGTACATATTTACGTTGGTGCGAATCCAAGAGTTACTCATGGAGTAAGGTTAGGATTCCTAGGATATTGTCCTTTCTACAAGAGGGTTTAGAAAAGGGCTTATCTACTAGTTCGTTAAAGGGACAGATTTCTGCTCTGTCTATTCTTCTACACAAACGTCTGGCTGAAGTTCCAGACGTTCAGGCTTTCTGTCAGGCTTTAACTAGGATTAAGCCTGTGTTTTAGTCTGTTGCTCCGCCGTGGAGCTTAAACTTAGTTCTTAATGTTCTTCAAGGCGTTCCATTTGAACCCCTTCATTCCATTGATATCAAGTTGTTATCTTGGAAAGTTCTGTTTTTGATGGCTATTTCCTCGGCTCGAAGAGTCTCTGAGTTATCTGCCTTACATTGTGATTCTCCTTATCTGATTTTTCATTCAGACAAGGTAGTCCTGCGTACTAAACCTGGGTTCTTACCTAAGGTAGTTACTAACAGGAATATCAATCAAGAGATTGTTGTTCCATCTCTGTGTTCTAACCCTTCTTCAAAGAAGGAACGACTTTTGCATAATCTGGACGTAGTCCGTGCCCTGAAATTCTATTTGCAGGCAACTAGGGATTTTCGTCAAACTTCTTCCTTGTTTGTCATTTACTCTGGACAGAGGAGAGGTCAAAAGGCTTTGGCTACCTCTCTCTCTTTTTGGCTTCGTAGCATAATACGATTAGCCTATGAGACTGCTGGACAGCAGCCCCCTGAAAGGATTACAGCTCATTCTACTAGAGCTGTGGCTTCCACCTGGGCCTTTAAAAATGAGGCCTCTGTTGAACAGATTTGCAAGGCTGCGACTTGGTCTTCGCTTCACACTTTTTCAAAATTTTACAAATTTGACACTTTTGCTTCCTCGGAGGCTGTGTTTGGGAGAAAGGTACTTCAGGCAGTGGTTCCTTCTGTTTAATGTTACTGCCTTGTCCCTCCCTTCATCCGTGTACTTTAGCTTTGGTATTGGTATTCCATAAGTAATGGATGACCCGTGGACTGACTACACTTAACAGGAGAAAACATAATTTATGCTTACCTGATAAATTCCTTTCTCCTGTAGTGTAGTCAGTCCACGGCCCGCCCTGTTTTTACGGCAGGTCTAAATTTTAATTAAACTCCAGTCACCACTGTACCCTATGGTTCCTCCTTTCTCGTCTGCTTTGGTCGAATGACTGACTATGATAGGTGAGGGGAGGAGCTATATAGCAAGCTCTGCTGGGTAATTCTCTTGCAGTTTCCTGTTAGGAAGAGAAATATTCCATAAGTAATGGATGACCCGTGGACTGACTACACTACAGGAGAAAGGAATTTATCAGGTAAGCATAAATTATGTTTTTACTCCTTCTCAAAGGTTTAAGAAATTGTATCCTGTGCCATCTGACAGATTAGAGTTTTGGGACAAAATCCCTAAAGTTGATGGTGCTATCTCTACTCTTGCTAAACGTACTACTATTCCTACAGCAGATAGTACTTCCTTTAAGGATCCTTTAGATAGTAAGATTGAATCCTTTCTAAGGAAAGCTTATTTATGTTCAGGTAATCTTCTTAGGCCTGCTATTTCTTTGGCTGATGTTGCTGCCGCTTCCACTTTTTGGTTGGAGGCCTTAGCACAACAAGTATCAGACCATAATACTCATAGCATTGTTAAACTTCTTCAACATGCTAATAACTTTATTTGTGATGCCATCTTTGATATCATTAGAGTTGATGTCAGGTATATGTCTTTAGCTATTTAGCTAGAAGAGCTTTATGGCTTAAAACTTGGAATGCAGATATGTCTTCTAAGTCAACTTTTTGCTTTCTCTTTCTTTCCAAGGTAATAAATTATTTGGTTCCCAGTTGGATTCTATTATTTCAACTTTTACTGGGGGGAAAGGAACTTTTTTGCCTCAGGACAAAAAATCTAAAGGCAAATATAGGGCTGCTAATCGTTTTCGTTCCTTTCGTCAGAATAAGGAACAGAAGCCTGACCCTTCCCCTAAAGGAACGGTTTCTGTTTGGAAACCTTCTCCAATCTGGAATAAATCCAAGCCTTTTAGAAAGTCAAAACCAGCTCCCAAGTCCACATGAAGGTGCGGCCCTCATTCCAGCACAGCTGGTAGGGGGCAGGTTACGATTTTTCAAAGACATTTGGATCAATTCGATTCACAGTCTTTGGATTCAGAACATTGTTTCACAAGGGTACAGAATAGGTTTCAAGGTAAGGCCGCCTGCAAAGAGATTTTTTCTCTCTCGCATTCCAATAAACCCAGTGAAGGCTCAGGCATTTCTGAAATGTGTTTCAGATCTAGAGTTGGCTGGAGTAATTGTGCCAGTTCCAGTTCTGGAACAGGGTCTGGGGTTTTACTCAAATCTATTCATTGTACCAAAGAAGGAGAATTCCTTCAGACCAGTTCTGGATCTAAAGATATTGAATCGTTATGTAAGGATACCAACATTCAAAATGGTAACTATAAGGACTATTCTGCCTTTTGTTCAGCAAGGGCATTATATGTCCACAATAGATTTACAGGATGCATATCTTCATATTCTGATTCATCCAGATCACTTTCAGTTTCTGAGATTCTCTTTTCTCTTGTAAGGTGTATCCAGTCCACGGATCATCCATTACTTGTGGGATATTCTCATTCCCAACAGGAAGTTGCAAGAGGACACCCACAGCAGAGCTGTAATATAGCTCCTCCCCTAACTGTCATACCCAGTCATTCTCTTGCAACTCTCAACAAGCAAGGTCGTTGTAGGAGAGAGTGGTTAAATATAGCTTGTTTATTTTCTTCAATCAAAAGTTTGTTATTTTTAAATAGTACCGGAGTTGTGCTATTTTATCTCAAGCAGTAAATAGAAGAAGAATCTGCCTGAGGTTTCTATGATCTTAGCAGGTTGTAACTAAGATCCATTGCTGTTCTCACATATGTCTGAGGGGATTACACAGATGAGGTAACTTCAGCGAGAGAATGGCGTGCAGTTTATTCTGCTATCAGGTATGTGCAGTTATAATTTTTTCTAGAGATGGTAAACACTAGAAAATGCTGCTGATACCGGATTAATGTAAGTTAAGCCTGAATACAGTGATTTAATAACGACTGGTATCATGCTTACTCCCAGGGGTAATACCCTTATGATATTGCAATATAAAATGTTTGCTGGCATGTTTAATCGTTTTTATATATGCTTTGGTGATAAAACTTTATTGGGGCCTAGTTTTTTCCACATGGCTGGCTTAAATTTTGACTAGAAACAGTTTACTGAGGCTTTCCACTGTTATAGTATAAAAGTTACAGTTGGTGCAGTTAAAATTAAAAACTGTGACATCCAGCTTCCCTCAGGAGTCCCCTGTATGCTATAGGACATCTCTAAAGGGCTCAAAGGCTTTCCAAAGTCGTTTATTGGGGAAGGTAGGACCACAGCTTGCTGTGGCAGTTGGTTGTGACTGTTAAAAAACGTCTATTTCGTTTTTTTTATCCGTTTTTTTGAACTAAGGGATTAATCATCCATTTTCAAGTGGATGCAATGCTCTGCTAGCCTATTACATACACTGTAAAAATTTCGTTTGATTTACTGCATTTTTTCACTGTTTTTCAAATTCTGACAAAATTTGTTTCTCTTAAAGGCACAGTACCATTTTTTATATTTGCTTGTTAACTTGATTTAAAGTGTTTTCCAAACTTGCTAGTCTCATTGCTAGTCTGTATAAACATGTCTGATATAGAAGAAACTCCTTGTTCATTATGTTTAAAAGCCATGGTGGAACCCCCTCTTAGAATGTGTACCAAATGTACTGATTTCATTTTATGCAATAAAGATCATATTCTGTTTTTAAAAAATTATCACCAGAGGAGTCTGACGAGGGGAAAGTTATGCTGACTAACTCTCCCCACGTGTCAGACCCTTTGACTCCCGCCCAAGGGACTCACGCTTAAATGGCGCCAAGTACATCTAGGGCGCCCATAGCGTTTACTTTACAAGACATGGCGGCAGTCATGGATAATACACTGTCAGCGGTATTAGCCAGACTACCTGAACTTAGAGGTTAGCGAGATAGCTCTGGGGTGAGACAAAATGCAGAGCATACTGACGCTTTAAGAACCATGTCTGATACTGCCTCACAATATGCAGAAGCTGAGGAAGGAGAGCTTCAGTCAGTGGGTGATGTTAATGACTCAGGAAAGATACCTGATTCTAATATTTCTACATTTAAATTTAAGCTTGAACACCTCCGCGTGTTGCTTAGGGAGGTTTTAGCTGCTCTGAATGACTGTGATACCATTGCAGTGCCAGAGAAATTGTGTAGACTGGATAAATACTTTGCAGTGCCGGTGTGTACTGATGTTTTTCCAATACCTAAAAGGTTTACAGAAATTAATAAGGAATGGGATAGACCAGGTGTGCCGTTCTCTTCCCCTCCTATTTTTAGAAAAATGTTTTCCAATAGACGCCACCACACGGGACTTATGGCAGACAGTCCCTAAGGTTTAGGGAGCAGTTTCTACTCTAGCAAAGCGTACTACTATCCCTGTCGAGGACAGTTGTGCTTTTTTAGATCCAATGGATAAAAAATTAGAAGGTTACCTTAAGAAAATATTTTTTCAACAAGGTTTTATCCTACAGCCCATTGCATGCATTGCCCCTGTCACTGCTGTTGCGGCGTACTGGTTTGAGTTTCTGGAAGAGGCTTTACAGGTAGCGACTCCATTGGATGACATACTTGGCAAACTTAGAGCACTTAAGCTAGCCAATTATTTTATTTCTGATGCCATTGTTCATTTGACTAAACTAACGGCTAAGAATTCTGGTTTTGCTATACAGGCGCGCAGAGCGCTATGGCTTAAATCATGGTCAGCTGAAGTGACTTTAAAATCTAAGCTACTTAACATTCCCTTCAAGGGGCAGACCCTATTCGGGCCTGGTTTGAAGGAGATTATTGCTGATATCACGGGAGGAAAAGGTCGTGCCCTTCCTCAGGACAGGTCCAAATCTAGGGCCAAACAGTCTAATTTTCGTGCCTTTCGAAACTTCAAGGCAGGTGCGGCATCAACTTCCTCTAATAATAAACAAGAGGGAACTTTTGCTCAATCCAAGACGGTCTGGAGACCAAACCAGACCTGGAAAAATGGTAAGCAGGTCAAAAAGCCTGCTGCTGCCTCTAAGACAGTATGAAGGAACGACCCCCTATCCGGTAACGGATCTAGTAGGGGGCAGACTTTCACTCTTCGCCCAGGCGTGGGCAAGAGATGTTCAGGATCCCTGGGCGTTGGAAATTATATCCCAGGGATATCTTCTGGACTTCAAAGCTTCCTCCCCAAAAGGGAGATTTCACCTTTCACAATTATCTGCAAACCAGATAAAGAGAGAGGCATTCTTACACTGTGTACGAGACCTCCTAGTTATGGGAGTGATCCATCCAGTTCCAAAGGAGGAACAGGAACAGGGTTTTTACTCAAATCTGTTTGTGGTTCCCAAAAAAGAGGGAACCTTCAGACCGATTTTGGATCTAAAGATCTTAAACAAATTCCTCAAAGTTCCGTCCAAGATGGAAACTATTCGTACCATCCTACCACTGATCCAGGAGGGTCAATATATGACTACAGTGGATCTAAAGGAGGCTTATCTTCACATTCCGATACACAAAGATCATCATCGGTTTCTCAGGTTTGCCTTTCAAGACAGGCATTACCAGTTGTAGCTCTTCCCTTTGGATTAGCTACAGCCCCAAGAATCTTTACAAAGGTTCTAGGGTCGCTTTTGGCGGTCCTAAGGCCGCGGGGCATAGCAGTGGCCCCTTATTTAGACGACATCCTGATACAGGCGTCAAACTTCCAAATTGCCAAGTCTCATACGGACGTAGTACTGGCATTTGAGGTCGCATGGGTGGAAAGTGAACGAAGAAAAGTGTTCTCTATCCCCACTCACAAGAGTTTCCTTTCTAGAGACTCTGATAGATTCTGTAGAAATGAAAATTTACCTTGACGGAGTCCAGGTTATCAAAGCTTCTAAATTCCTGTCGGGTTCTTTATTCCATTCCGCGCCCTTTGGTGGCTCAGTGTATGGAAGTAATCGGCTTAATGGTAGCGGCAATGGACATAGTGCCGTTTGCACGCTTACATCTCAGACCGCTGCAACTATGCAGGCTCAGTCAGTGGAGCGGGGATTACACAGATTTGGCCCCTCAACTGAATCTGGACCAAGAGACCAGGGATCCTCTTCCCTGGTGGCTATCTCGGGTCCATCTGTCCAAAGGTATGACCTTCGCAGGCCAGATTGGACTATTGTAACAACAAATGCCAGCCTTCTAGGTTGGGGTGCAGTCTGGAACTCCCTGAAGGCTCAGGGATCGTGGACTCAGGAGGAGTCTCTCCTTCCAATAAATATTCTGGAACTAAGAGCGATATTCAAGGCTCTTCAGGTTTGGCCTCAGTTAGCAACTCTGAGGTACATCAGATTTCAGTCGGTCAACATCACGACTGTAGCTTACATCAACCATCGAGGGGGAACAAGAAGTTCCCTAGAGATGTTAGAAGTTTCAAAAATATTTCACTGGGCAGAGATTCACTCTTGCCACCTATCAGCTATCCATATCCCAGGTGTAGAGCACTGGGAGGCGGATTTTCTAAGTCGTCAGACTTTTCATCCGGGAGAGTGGGAACTCCATCCAGAGGTATTTGCACAACTGATTCTCCTTTGGGGCAAACCAGAACTGGATCTCATGGCGTCTCGCCAGAAGGCCAAGCTTCCGTGTTACGGATCCAGGTCCAGGGATCCCAAGGCGACACTGATAGATACTCTAGCAGCGCCCTGGTCTTTCAACCTGGCTTATGTGTTTCCACCGTTTCCTCTGCTCCCTCGACTGATTGCCAAGATCAAGCAGGAGAGAGCATTGGTGATTCTGATAGCACCTGCGTGGCCACGCAGGACCTGGTATGCAGATCTAGTGGACATGTCATCCTTTCCACCATGGTCTCTGCCTCTGAGACAGGACCTTCTACTTCAGGGTCCTTTCAACCATCCAAATCTAATTTCTCTGAGGCTGACTGCCTGGAGATTGAACGCTTGATTTTATCAAAGCGTGGCTTCTCCGAGTCAGTTATTGATACCGTAATACAGGCACGCAAGCCTGTCACCAGGAAAATTTACCATAAGGTATGGCGTAGATATCTTTATTGGTGTGAATCCAAGGGTTACTCATGGAGTACGGTCAGGATTCCTAGGATTTTATCTTTTCTCCAAGAAGGTTTGGAAAAAGGATTGTCAGCTAGTTTCTTAAAGGGACAGATTTTTGCTCCGTCTATTCTTTTGCACTAGCGTCTGGCAGATGTTCCAGACGTTCAGGCATTTTGTCAGGCTTTAGTTAAAATCAAGCCTGTCTTTAAACCTGTTGCTCCACCATGGAGCTTAAACTTGGTTCTTAAGGTTCTTCAAGGAGTTCCGTTTGAACCTCTTCATTCCATAGGTATCAAACTTTTATCTTGGAAAGTTCTTTTTTTTTTTTTTTTTGTAGCTATTTCCTCGGCTCGTAGAGTCTCTGAGCTATCTGCCTTACAATGTGATTCTCCTTATCTGATTTTTCATACCGATAAGGTAGTCCTGCGTACCAAACCTGGGTTCTTACCTAAGGTGGTATCTAACAAGAATATCAATCAAGAGATTGTGGTTCCATCCTTGTGTTACACAATCTAGACGTGTTCCGTGCTTTAAAGTTTTACTTACAAGCTACTAAAGATTTTTGTCAAACATCTGCTTTGTTTGTTGTCTACTCTGGACAGAGGAGAGGTCAAAAGGCTTTGGCAACCTCTTTTTCTTTTTGGCTAAGAAGCTTAATCCGCTTAGCCTATGAGACTGCTGGACAGCAGCCTCCTGAAAGGATTACAGCTCATTCCACTAGAGCTGTGGCTTCCACTTGGGCCTTTAAAAATGAGGCTTCTGTTGAACAGATTTGCAAGGCGGCGACTTGGTCTTCACTTCATACTTTTTCCAAATTTTACAAATTTGATACTTTTGCTTCTTCGGAGGCTATATTTGGGGGAGAGGTTTTACAGGCAGTGGTTCCTTCCATTTAAGTTCCTGCCTTGTCCCTCCCTTCATCCGTGTACTTTAGCTTTGGTATTGGTATCCCACAAGTAATGGATGATCCGTGGACTGGATACACCTTACAAGAGAAAACACAATTTATGCTTACCTGATAAATTTATTTCTCTTGTGGTGTATCCAGTCCACGGCCCGCCCTGTCATTTTAAGGCAGGTAATATTTAAATTTAAACTACAGTAACCACTACACCCTATGGTTCCTCCTTTCTCGGCTTGTTTTCGGTCGAATGACTGGCTATGACAGTTAGGGGAGGAGCTATATTACAGCTCTGCTGTGGGTGTCCTCTTGCAACTTCCTGTTGGGAATGAGAATATCCCACAAGTAATGGATGATCCGTGGACTGGATACACCACAATAGAAATAAATTTATCAGGTAAGCATAAATTGTGTTTTCTAGACAAGCGTTTGTGGCCCTTCCATTTGGCCTAGCAACAGCTCCAAGGATCTTTTCAAAGGTTCTCGGTGCCCTTCTCTCTGTAATCAGAGAACAGGGTATTGCGGTATTTCCTTATTTGGATGATATCTTGGTACTTGCTCAGTCTTCACATTCTGCAGAATCTCATACGAATCAACTTTTGTCGTTTCTTCAAAGACATGGTTGGAGGATCAATTTATCAAAGAGTTAGTTGATTCCTCAGACTCAGGTAACCTTTTTGGGGTTTCAAATAGGATCAGTGTCCATGACCTTGTCTCTAACAGAAAAGAGATGTCTGAAATTGGTTTCAGCCTGTCAAAACCTTCAGTCTCAATCATTCCCTTCGGTAGCTTTATGCATGGAAATTCTAGGTCTCATGACTGCTGCATCGGACGCGATCCCCTTTGCTCGTTTTCACATGCGACCTCTTCAGCTTTGTATGCTGAACCAATGGTGCAGGGATTATACAAAGATATCACAATTAATATCCTTAAATCCCAATGTACGACACTCTCTGACGTGGTGGATAGATCACCATCGTTTAGTTCAAGGGGCTTCTTTTGTTCGTCCAACCTGGACTGTGATCTCAACACATGCGAGTCTGTTAGGTTGGGGAGCTGTATGGGGATCTCTGACAGCGCAGGGGGTTTGGGAATCTCAGGAGGCGAGATTACCAATCAACATTTTGGAACTCCGTGCGATTTTCAGAGCTCTTCAGTTCTGGCCTCTTCTGAAGAGAGAATCGTTTATTTGTTTTCAGACAGACAATGTCACAACCGTGGCATATGTCAATCATCAGGGTGGGACTCACAGTCCTCAGGCTATGAAAGAAGTATCTCGGATACTTGTATGGGCGGAATCCAGCTCCTGTCTAATCTCTGCGGTTCACATCCCAGGTGTAGACAATTGGGAAGCGGATTATCTCAGTCGCCAGACGTTACATCCGGGCGAATGGTCCCTTCATCCAGAGGTATTTCTTCAGATTGTTCAAATCTGGGGACTTCCAGAAATAGATCTGATGGCCTCTCATCTAAACAAGAAACTTTCCAGGTATCTGTCCAGATCCAGGGATCCTCAGGCGGTGGCAGTGGACGCGTTGTCGCTTCCTTGGAATTATCATCCTGCCTATATCTTTCCGCCTCTAGTTCTTCCAAAAGTGATTTCCAAAATTCTAATGGAACGTTCGTTTGTACTGCTAGTGGCTCCAGCATGGCCTCACAGGTTTTGGTATGCAGATCTCATTCGGATGGCCAGTTGCCAACCTTGGACTCTTCCGTTAAGACCAGACCTTCTATCTCAAGGCCCTTTTTCCATCAGGATCTGAAATCATTAAATTTGAAGGTATGGAAATTGAACGCTTGATTCTAAGTCATAGAGGTTTCTCTGACTCAGTAATTAATACTATGTTACAGGCTCGTAAATCTGTGTCTAGGAAGATTTATTATCGAGTCTGGAAGACTTTCATTTCTTGGTGTTCTTCTCATAAATTCTCCTGGCATTCTTTTAGAATTCCTAGAATTTTACAGTTTCTTCAGGATGGTTTGGATAAAGGTTTGTCTGCAAGTTCCTTGAAAGGACAAATCTCTGCTCTTTCTGTTCTTTTTCACAGAAAGATTGCTAATCTTCCTGATATTCATTGTTTTGTACAGGCTTTGGTTCGTATCAAACCTGTCATTAAGTCAATCTCTCCTCCTTGGAGTCTTAATTTGGTTCTGAGGGCTTTACAAGCTCCTCCGTTTGAACCTATGCATTCTCTGGACATTAAATTACTTTCTTGGAAAGTTCTTTTCCTTTTGGCCATCTCTTCTGCTAGAAGAGTTTCTGAGTTATCTGCTCTTTCTTGTGAATCTCCTTTTCTGATTTTTCATCAGGATAAGGCAGTGTTGCGGACTTCATTTAAATTTTTACCTAAGGTTGTGAATTCTAACAACATTAGTAGAGAAATTGTTGTTCCTTCATTGTGTCCTAATCCTAAGAATTCAAAGGAGAGATCTTTACATTCTTTGGATGTAGTAAGAGCTTTGAAATATTATGTTGAAGCTACTAAAGATTTTAGAAAGACTTCTAGTCTATTTGTTATCTTTTCTGGGTCCAGAAAAGGTCAGAAGGCCTCCGCCATTTCTTTGGCGTCTTGGTTAAAGTCTTTGATTCATCATGCTTATGTAGAGTCGGGTAAATCCCCGCCTCAAAGAATTACGGCTCATTCTACTAGGTCAGTTTCTACTTCCTGGGCGTTTAGGAATGAAGCTTCTGTTGATCAGATTTGCAAAGCAGCAACTTGGTCTTCTTTGCATACTTTTACTAAATTCTACCATTTTGATGTGTTTTCTTCTTCTGAAGCAGTTTTTGGTAGAAAAGTACTTCAGGCAGCTGTTTCAGTTTGATTCTTCTGCTTATATTTTCAGTTTTTTTCATTATTGAGATTAAAACTTTTGTTTTGGGTTGTGGATTATTATTTTTCAGCGGAATTGGCTGTCTTTATTTTATCCCTCCCTCTCTAGTGACTCTTGCGTGGAAGTTCCACATCTTGGGTATTTATTATCCCATACGTCACTAGCTCATGGACTCTTGCTAATTACATGAAAGAAAACATAATTTATGTAAGAACTTACCTGATAAATTCATTTCTTTCATATTAGCAAGAGTCCATGAGGCCCACCCTTTTTTGTGGGGGTTATGATTTTTTTGTATAAAGCACAATTATTCAAATTCCTTATTTTGATGCTTTCGTTCCTTTTTTTTATCACCCCACTTCTTGGCTATTCGTTAAACTGAATTGTGGGTGTGGTGAGGGGTGTATTTATAGGCATTTTGAGGTTTGGGAAACTTTGCCCCTCCTGGTAGGAATGTATATCCCATACGTCACTAGCTCATGGAGTCTTGCTAATATGAAAGAAATGAATTTATCAGGTAAGTTCTTACATAAATTATGTTTTTGCTACACAAGCAGGTGTCCTGATTGATGTTACCCCTTTTTCTGAAGGGGTCTTGTTTCCTCCAGATGTTACGGCATGGTTCCGCATGGCCATATCTATGGCGCTGGTGCATTTACATCTTCCAGGAAGATGCTGTCCGTGTTCCGTTAACCAGGGCTCATCAGGCATGGGATCGTCTGAATCAGATCAGCTCTCTGGGGAAGCGGTTTCCTCTGAGGCTTCAGGGGTCCAACCCTCGGGGCCAGGGTCATCAGTTGCCCCGGCGGAGGTAAGTCTTGCCTTTTGTTATAGACTGGTGTGCCTTCATGCCCTGCTGAGGCATGTTTTGGCAGTGCTGGAGGATCCCAGTCCTAACGGGTCGATGGATCCTCAGTCTTTTGTTTCAGACGGCAAGCAGGGTTAGACGAAGGGGGATGAAGTCGATCTCCTTGTCATTTCTATTTTTTCTTTTTTTGGGGTATCTTATTCCAGTTCTGAACTTTGGAAGAATTGGGTCTCTGACCGGCTGGTCCTGTCAGTGTGTCCATTCTTCCTGGGAGTTTACCTGCGGGTGCGGCCCTAATTTTCGTTGATCCGGTTAGGATGTATTTTATTTTATTTTTAGAAGCTCATTATTATTATTATTATTATTATTATTATTATTTTTCCTTTTGGAAAACAATTTCTTCTCTGGGATTTGATACTAGCGTGGTCGCTTTAGCACGTCCGCGGAAGTTAAATAGAGAATGTTAGGACATTGTTATGTCTATCGTTTAATTTGTCTTTCCCTACTAGGGCTTCGACTTTTCCGTGGCCTTGAACAGTTCTGGGGTGCCCTATGTATCAGGCTGGTCCTGGTCGGGCACTAGTTTTTTCTGTTCCTTGAGGTTTATATCAAACACGTGGTGCCCGTTATAAGTGATTTGCCCGGTTGGGGTGCTGAGTTGCTTACTCTAGTGAAGAGTTTGTTTTCTTGTTTGTTTTTTTTTTTTTCTTGATTTTTCATGTTATAGGAGGCCTTTCGTTCCTAGACGTCAGGCTGGTACTCGTTTATTCCTTTGGGTGGGGCATCAGAGGGGATTGTGCTCAGTCCTCGATGTCCTGTTTCTGATAGTTGGCGGGGTTACTGAGTTTCTGCTCCTGCTAAGGCATACTCTGGAGGTTCCTGAGGTCCTTGGGATCAGGAGCTAGAGTTTTCTCCTCCCCAATAGGGTTGGAGGCTCAGATAACTCCTTGGAAATCCGTGGTACCAAGTTTAAGTGGCGATTACTTGTCTCCTCTATTGGATTGTACTCTTTGAATCCGGTCCTTGGCGACGGTAACTCTTCCTTAACCCCTTCATGACCACAGCACTTTTCCATTTTCTGTCCGTTTGGGACAAAGGCTATTTTAATATTTTTGCGATGTTTGTGTTTAGCTGTAATTTTCCTCTTACTCATTTACTTTACCCACACACATTATATACCGTTTTTCTCGCCATTAAGTGGACTTTATAAAGATACCATTATTTTCATCATATCTTTTAATTTACTATATTTTTTTTTTTATAAAATATGAGGAAAAAAATGGAAAAAAACACACTTTCTAACTTTGACCCCCAAAATCTGTTACACATCTACAACCACCAAAAAACACCCATGCTAAATAGTTTCTAAATTTTGTCCTGAGTTTAGAAATACCCAATGTTTACATGTTTTTTGCTTTTTTTGCAAGTTATAGGGCCATAAATACAAGTAGGACTTTGCTATTTCCAAACCACTTTTTTTTCAAAATTAGCGCTAGTTACATTGGGACACTGATATCTTTCAGGAATCCCTGAATATCCCTTGACATGTATATATTTTTTTTTAGAAGACATCCCAAAGTATTGATTTAGGCCCATTTTGGTATATTTCATGCCACCGTTTCACCGCCAAATGCGATCAAATACAAATAATTGTTCACTTTTTCACAAATTTTTTCACAAACTTTCGGTTTCTCACTGAATTTTTTTACAAACAGCTTGTGCAATTATGGCATAAGTGGTTGTAAATTCTTCTCTGGGATCCCCTTTCTTCAGAAATAGCAGACATATATGGCTTTGGCATTGCTTTTTGGTAATTAGAAGGCCGCTAAATGCCACTGCGCACCACACACGGGTATTATGCCCAGCAGTGAAGGGGTTCATTAAGGAGCATGTAGGGAGCTTTTTGGGGTAATTTTAGCTGTAGTGTAGTAAACAACCAAAGTATTGATCTAGGCCCATTTTGGTATATTTCATGCCACCATTTCACCGTCAAATGCGATCAAATTAAAAAAAACGTACATTTTTTCACAGTTTTAGGTTTCTCACTGAAATAATTTACAAACAGCTTCTGCAATTATACTTCTCTTGGATCCCCTTTGTTCAGAAATAGCAGACATATATGGCTTTGGCGTTGCTTTTTGGTAATTAGAAGGCCGCTAAATGCAGCTGTGCATCACACGTGTATTATGGCTAGCAGTGAAGGGGTTAATTAGGTAGCTTGTAGGGAGCTTGCAGGGTTAATTTTAGCTTTAGTGTAGAGATCAGCCTCCCACCTGAAATATCAGACCCCCTGATCCCTCCCAATCAGCTCTCTTCCCTCCCCCACCCCACAATTGTCCCCGCCATCTTAAGTACTGGCAGAAAGTCTGCCAGTACTAAAATAAAAGGTATATTTTGTTTTTTTATAGCATATTTACACATGCTGCTGTGTAGGATCCCCCCTTAGCCCCCAACCTCACTGATCCCCCACCAAACAGCTCTCTAACCCTCCCCCTCTACCTTAATGGGGGCCATCTTGGGTACCTTCTGTAGTGTAGCTCCCCTCACCCCTCCAAGATCCCTTAGATTATTTTTAAATAGGCCATTTCTGACTTTCTCCCACTTATATTATATATTTTTCTTCTGTAGTGTAGCGTGTAGCTCACGCGCCCAACCCCCCTGCGTCGGTCCCATCCCTAATCCCACCCCCCTCCGCATCACACAGCCCATCGATGGCCGCCCACCCACCTCCCACGTCGGCTCCCACCCACCAACGATACCGGCCTTCGATGTCCGGTGCAGAGAGGGCCACAGAGTGGCTCTCTCTGCATCGGATGGCCATGCAGGGTTATTGCAGGATGCCTCCATATCGAGGCATCACTGCAAAAAACGGAAAGCGGCTGGAAGCGAGCAGGATCGCTTCCAGCTGCTTTCCAGACCGAGGACGTGCAGGGTACGTCCTCAGGCGTTAACTGTCTTTTTTGTTTTCTGAGCTCTGTTCTCTTGTAAGTTTTGAGCTCTGTTCTCTTGTAAGTTTACCTTAGTCTTTAGACTTAGTGGGTGTTATCCCTCGAGCCTAAGGGTTAAGCTCTCTCTCTCCGGGATACTTATGTGAACGTTCGGTGTCTAAGGACCCTTGGCTGTGGCTTTAATTGCATCAACTATGGTGCAAGGTCTTCTCCGGATGCGGTAACCTGATGGTTCCTCAGGGGGGTTATTAGTTTGAAGCCGGCTCCGGGCTCCGAGTGTCTGGTTTTCTTGTCATAATCCTGGCCTTTTACTGGACAATTTGGATTTTCCGTGACCAGATCCCTTAGGTTGGATCTGGACGGCCCAGTTTTCCGATTCCGGAACGTCCTCTTGTCCTTTCTGGCGGATTTTTCCCTCTTAACGGAGAATGGAAATTTCTACTGGGCCGGCTGTAGTAGCCGGATGGTTCCTATCAATAGGTATTGGCCTTTTGACGTCAGTCTACAGTTTTACGCTCCATGCCTGTGGGCGGGTGAGCTGTTATGTTTGCGTCCCCCCCCCCTTTTGGGGAGGATTCGGCATACCCCAGAATCCACCTGGTGCCCCGGAGGTCTTTTTCTTCCTCTATTCAGTGGGGTCCTCCCTGCTTTGTGTACAGGATGTCATGTACAGGGTTGAATTTTCTGGTGTCATGCCCTTTCTGTAGTTTCAGTATAGGGTCTCCTTTTTGGGAGGGTCCCTTCTCTTAGGGAATGGAGCTGTGTTTGAGTTCTGGAACCCGAGCTCGTTCCTGGGGGGTATGGATCCCCTCCTTTTTCCTTCCTGAGGGTCTTGGTGGTTTGGGGAACTTTTAATTCCCTTGTCCTTTCGGACATTGCCAGTCGCCTTGGTGCTGGGTCCGTTGCCTCGGAGTGGGAGTCGGCAATCTGACTGCTCTGTTGTTCCTTGACCGCATCAGTAGATCTTGTGGGCCTTCCTTAGATGGGAGGCTTTGCGGGGTGTTCCTTCCCTCAGCAGGTAGCTTTTTCTCTGCTGGTTTTGGGTACTATCCTTCCTTCCCTGTGTTTCTTTGGAGGGAGTTGCTCTGCTCTTCTCTGTGCTTGTCCTCTGTGAGGATCCTGGGTTACTAGCTTTTGATTGGCTAGTGTTGGCGGCTTGCGTCCGCTTAGACCTCTTTTGCAGAGGGACGCCTGTGGCTTCATTTGGAGCATAATTAGATGTAGCGGCTCCCGAGGGTGGTTTTTCTACCTCGGTCGCTCTATCCTGAGTGCAGTTTTGCACTCTTTGTAAGTAAGGGGGTCTACCTTTGTCCCTCTAAGTTTCCAGGGGTGGGACGTTACATTGGTCCCTTGGACTCCATGCAGATAGGGATCTGGGATTTTCCTCCCTTCACTCTGCTTGGTCGGTAGGGTTCGTTCCTTACGCAGCTTTGTCCTGTTGCAACCTTGGTTTACGCTCTTGAAGGTATGCTTGGGGTTCTTTATTGCCTTAGCTGTTGGTCTGGTGGTCCTTTCGGACTCTCTTATTCGAGTCCTTCTTCCTCCCTTCAGGGAGAATGTGGAGGTCCCCCTTACCTCGGGTTGGGGGGGGGGGGTGTTTAACTGTGGGCTTAGTGCCTGCAGGACTTTATCTCCTTGGAGGCCTTTATGCTCGGTTGAGTCTAGTGAATCTGGGTCTCTAGCAAGGGCCTTGCTAGTTTTAACTGATGGGCAGTTACTTGGTTCTTTCTATTTTTGTCCTCCTTCTGGTAAAGCAGCTTTTTTTGTTGGGTGTTGGGGTGATTTCAGGCTGTGCCTCTTGTATCCCCCCGTTTTGCATTTAGTGTCCTCTATAGCTTGGGTATTGTTTTCCCAGCTGTGGACTCCCCGTTTAAGAAGAAAAACTTAAATTATTGTCAGTATTTCTATGAAAATCTTCAGTAGTGCTTTCCAAATAATATATCAGTCTATGGCAGGGTTATAACACAATATATTTAAATAATTATCCTTTAAAATAAACCCTCAATCAATATGCATCTACTAGAAATCATAAAATTAATATAAATACCTGAATTCTTTTTATTAGTTAATATATATGAGCATATTGGAATATATTTGCAATACTAGAATATGAAACAATATTATACACGTAAAAAAAAAAAAATATTTAGATATGCTATACTTCTTACAACTCTCATAAGAGTTTACCTTTAAAACCAGCCTTATTTACAAATAGCCTTTCATTCAATATTGCATTTAAAATATCACAATGAGACTTAAGATGGCAGCTACTAATATTCAGCAAAATAATTACAATACTAATTTAAACAATAGTACAATATACACTTCTATTAAAACATCAGAAATTGTAAATATTATTTGTGCCAATAACCTTTGTTTAAAATATTAAAGTTAGAAATCATACATCACCAGTTTGAACCAAATTGTAATTCAATCTTTTCCAAATATCTTTAGATCTCCTCATTTGAAGGAAAGTTATTTTGCATAGATCAAGGTTAGTTTCAGCTCATTGCTTAAATTACTGTTTTCCAAGTATGGCCGCCAGTTATCAATCACCAGTCTAAGCAAATCACAAAAAAAACTGTCCTCTCTTACATTTAACTTTCCTGTTATATAATCATTGGAGATCTGGTTTGGTTACGCCCACGTGCTGGTCCCTTCTCATTGGTTCACCCTGTGAATGTATGTTGCCAAGGAGATGCATCCTTGCAACAACCAATCATTTCTTGGTTGCAATTCTCGCATCATAACACCGGGGGCAGCGTGAGAAAACAACACAGCTTCATTCTTAACATTTCTAGCATTTAAAATATTTCTTTAAAATGTGTAATAACTGTCATAATTTCTTTACATTAATAAGTTATATGTTTATATGTATTGTATTATATCACATTATTTATTCTGATCAATTTGACATGAAACACAGTATGCCCTCAACACCATACCATATCAAAATAACTATACTGCTAATTATTCCAAAATTAATAGCATTTATACATCTGTTATATTTTCAGAGCTGTGTTTAAACTTTCACAAACATCTAGTATATAATCATATGACATGATTCAGATATCCCATGCAGGCAATCTTGCATGGTATCCTCTAGCCCCATCTGAAAAATAGAAAAATTATGTTATATGTAACTAAACAATGGGATTATCACACTTTCCAATCAATTTATTACAGGTTTGAATCTATTTTTCATATATATATCCAACACAGCAATTATCCCTTTAATATAATATGTCCCTGAATATATGTATATATATATACACACACATGTATTAATTTCTATGCTGTCTTTTAACAATGGGTTTATTTCAATTGCCATTTAATCTATTACACAATTTTAATCCATCTCCCACATATATATTCATTTCTATGCAGTGTTCAAAACCATACAAAATCCAGCAGATCACACAGGGAATTGCAAATGCCAATTTGTCTGTTTCTTGTACATGGAGACTTCATAAACAGCATAGATCATTTTACGAGTAGTTGTAAAAGTCACAATACAACATATTTTCTGTTTAGCTAGCAATACAGACGTGTATTTGATGTTTAGGGGCAATTAACAAGCCTGTGCTAATTACCATTTCCCTCTGATTTTGACCAGTGTTTCCACTGCTGATTACAGACTCGGCGTCTCTCTCCACAGCATAGGGCAAAAGAGTGCTCTGAATTTTTGCACTTCCAACTAAAGAGCAAATGCTTTAGTGTCAAAGTCTCTGGAGACATCCTGTCTGCAATTGAGTCCTGAAATGTGTATTCAACTCATGGGGCCCTGAATCAATCCTGACATCAGAATTGCAGCCCTTACTTTAGTAATATCTGACAAAAAGATGGTTTCATACATAAACACATTCCCTTGTCCTATTTACATATATATATATATATATATAATATATATGTCATTTACCTGTACCCTGACATTATGCTTACCTGATAATTTTCTTTTTTCTGACGGGGAGAGTCAACAGCTCCCCGTAAGCGTTTTTTCTGTGGGGCAACCATAAATTATGTTTTTTATTCTTCTGACACCTTTTTCACCCTGATATCTTTCCTACTGTAGCTTGTTCCATCAGCAGAATGACTGGGGGATGAGGGAAGTGGTGGTGGTATTTAAGCCTTTGGCTGGGGTGTCTTTGCCTCCTCCTCGTGGCCAGGTTCTGAATTCCCAAAAGTAATGAATGCATCTGTGGACTCTCACCATCAGAAGAAAAGAAAATTATCAGGTAAGCATAATTTAAGGGTTTTTTTTAGCCAATTAGTACTGACTCATGAATAACTCCATGGGAGTGAGCACACATGATCTAGCACTGCATTGCTGTGAAAAGCTATAAAAATGCACTGAGGTAAGAGATGGTTTGTAGTGGTTTAGAGACAGGCAGACATTTAGAGGTTTAATGGTTATAAAGTTGTATTAATGAAACAATGTTGGTTGTGCTAAGCTGGGGAATGAGTATTTAAGGTGTTATATATCTCTTTAATTTTTTTGGAGTAGACTGACCCTTTAACTGCACCCCACACACACATTTATATTGATATTGGTGACCTTGTCTACTCGCCATCTTATGAAATAAAAAATGTATGCTTACCTGATAAATTTCTTTCTTTCAAATTCAAGTCCTTCTTTTCTATACAGTTGAAGATGAACTTGCTTTGGACTTCATTTGCCCAGCTTTTGCACTATCACTTTTCAGGTTTTCTCCCATCTACTTGTATGACTGAGATATTCTGGGAGAGTGAGAGTGATTAATGCTCTTGTATATGAAGGGGTGTTTTTGCCGCCTCCTTGTGGACTGTAGTGTAAATCCACATGTGATGACCTTGTTAATTTGTAAAGGAAGCATACATTTTAGTTTTTTCACGTACAAGTGCCAAACCCCTGTGTAATATCTATTTAGCTTTTTAAACCTTCTACACAGCTTTTAAATCTTTTGTGTTTTTCAGGAGATAATTAATTTGAATATTTTATCTTAATTGGCCATAAATGTAATTTATCTTTAATCTACTTGCCTGTTCCCTTGTAAAACAATGTATTCATTTTACATAAAATGTCTGCCTTCTAAAAAATAATAAAAAAAAAAAAAACGGAAAAAAAAGACTTTCATCGAACTGTAACAATATTTTTAGGAAAAATTCAATATAGATCTGTCGTACTTTACTGGCAATTAATTTGGCTCATCGGTACACGTTGGGGTCGATTTATCATGCTATGGCAGACGGGGCGCTGTCGAAATTCAAGATTGCACAAGAACGCAATTTTGCGTTCTTGTGCAACGCTGCCCATGCACAGCCAATCATACGCAGGCAGGAGCTATAAATCTCCCCGGTCGGATGAGACTGGGGAGATTGGAATTTGCCACCTAAGAGGTGGCGAAGAGGTTAGGGAAGCAGCGGTCTGATGACCGCTGCTTCATAAATACAGACTTTTTTAGTTTTGATTTATTGCATTACATAATTATATTCTTTTCCTTACAGGTAGTAATGCTTGTTCTAGCTTGGAAATTGGATGCACAAAACATGGGTTATTTTACTTTACAGGAATGGTTAAAAGGCATGACATCCCTACAGTAAGTTTTTTTTATTATTTTTATTTTAGTCTTTTTAAACTAATTTAAGTTGTAAGTAGTTTTCTGTGAGGATAATGTCAGACACAAAGAAAATGATAAAATATGCATTCTGAAAAGTAAATACATTCTGGTTAGTAAATACATTGCTGTTTAGTAAATACACACATTGTATGAAAATATTTTCAGTATAAACTGGATGTTTCTCAGTCCTAAGAAGCAAAATTTTGCATCAATGTTTTGCACACAGCTCTTTCTCATGAAAGCTATTTCTTCTATAAGGTATGACGAGTCCACGGATTCATCCTTTATTTGTGGGATATAGTCCTCCTGCTAACAGGAAGTGGCAAAGAGCACCACAGCAGAGCTGTCTATATAGCTCCTCCCTTAGCTCCACCCCCCAGTCATTCTCTTTGCCTACTCTAAGTACTAGGAAGGGTAAAGTGAAAGAGGTGATAAAATATTAGTTTTTAATTTCTTCAAGCAAGAGTTTGTTATTTTAAATGGTACCGGTGTGTACTATTTACTCTCAGGCAGCAGATGGATGAAGACTGCTGTCTGGAGGATAATGATCTTAGCATTTGTAACTAAGATCCAGTGCAGTTCCCACAGAGGCTGAGGAGTACAGGAAACTTCAGTGTGAGGAACGTTTTCATGCTATACAGCAATGAGGTATGTTCAGTCATTTTTTCTGGAGAGACTGTGTATTTCAGAAAGGCTGACAGTATCCCCATGAGGGTAAGGGTACGCAGTAATCCTAAGAGTTGTAGACAGGCATTACTAAGCTTGCATAAGGGGCTAATTAAAAAATGGTTGACACTGAGTTTTGAATGTTTGTGGGCAAACGTTTTTATGAACTGGGAGTGCTGTTAACCTTTTGTGGGCAATAACGTTCTTTGGGCAAACTTTATTGAGGGTACACTTGGCTTATTTTTGGGTCTCAGAACCCACATGGCTAGTTTAAAACCGCTCTGGTGCGGTTCTTTAAGGCTGTAGAGACATCGAGTGAGATGGGTGGGGTCTATTTTCGCGCCTCAGATGCGCAGTTGTTTTCTCTCAGCAAGCAACAAGCTCCAACTCCTGAGGGCCCTTGTAGAAGTTTTGGGCCAAATCGAAGCTTTAACCCCATATTTACCATCCCTGAGGGCAGGTAGGGTCACAGCAGGACTGTGGCAAGGTGCTGGGGGTGTTTTTTTTCTCCAACATAGGTGTGTCCGGTCCACGGCGTCATCCTTACTTGTGGGATATTCTCTTCCCCAACAGGAAATGGCAAAGAGCCCAGCAAAGCTGGTCACATGATCCCTCCTAGGCTCCGCCTTCCCCAGTCATTCTCTTTGCCGTTGTACAGGCAACATCTCCACGGAGATGGCTTAGAGTTTTTTGGTGTTTAAATGTAGTTTTTATTCTTCAATCAAGAGTTTGTTATTTTAAAATAGTGCTGGTATGTACTATTTACTCTGAAACAGAAAAGAGATGAAGATTTCTGTTTGTAAGAGGAAAATGATTTTAGCAACCGTTACTAAAATCGATGGCTGTTTCCACACAGGACTGTTGAGAGGAATTAACTTCAGTTGGGGGAAACAGTGAGCAGACTTTTGCTGCTTGAGGTATGACACATTTCTAACAAGACTTGGTAATGCTGGAAGCTGTCATTTTCCCTATGGGATCCGGTAAGCCATTTTTATTAAATGAGAATAAAGGGCTTCACAAGGGCTTTAAAGACTGGTAGACATTTTTCTGGGCTAAAACGATTGATATATAAGCATTTTTAATACTTCATAGTTTTGAGGAGTTATTTTATTCTTGGGAATTATGTAAAATAACCGGCAGGCACTGTATTGGACACCTTTTTCACTGGGGGCCTTCTCTAATCATAGGCAGAGCCTCATTTTCGCGCCTCTATTGCGCAGTTGTTTTTGGGAAGCAAGACATGCAGATGCATGTGTGAGGAGCTCAGATACATAGAAAAAGCTTACCGAAGGCGTCATTTGGTATCGTATTCCCCTTTTGGTGTGCAATACTTTTAAGGCTTTAAGACACTGTGGTGAAATTTTGGTGAATTTTGAACAATTCCTTCATACTTTTTCACATTTTCAGTAATAAAGTGTGTTCAGTTTAAAATTTAAAGTGACAGTAACAGTTTTATTTTAAAACGTTTTTTGTACTTTGTTATCAAGTTTATGCCTGTTTAACATGTCTGAACTATCAGATAGACTATGTTCTGTATGTGGGGAAGCCAAGGTTCCTTCTCATTTAAATAGATGTGATTTATGTGACACAAAATTTAGAGAAAATGATGCCCAAGATGATTCCTCAAGTGAGGGGAGTAAGCATGGTACTGCATCATCCCCTCCTTCGTCTACGCCAGTCTTGCCCACACAGGAGGCCCCTAGTACATCTAGTGCGCCAATACTCCTTACTATGCAACAATTAACGGCTGTAATGGATAATTCTATCAAAAACATTTTAGCCAAAATGCCCACTTATCAGCGAAAGCGCGACTGCTCTGTTTTAGAAAATACTGAAGAGCATGAGGACGCTGATGATATTGGTTCTGAAGTGCCCCTACACCAGTCTGAGGGGGCCAGGGAGGTTTTGTCTGAGGGAGAAATTTCAGATTCAGGGAAAATTTCTCAACAAGCTGAACCTGATGTGATTACATTCAAATTTAAATTGGAACATCTCCGCGCTCTGCTTAAGGAGGTGTTATCTACTCTGGATGATTGTGAGAATTTGGTCATCCCAGAGAAATTATGTAAGATGGACAAGTTCCTAGAGGTCCCGGGGCCCCCCGAAGCTTTTCCTATACCCAAGCGGGTGGCGGACATTGTAAACAAAGAATGGGAAAGGCCTGGCATACCTTTTGTCCCTCCCCCTATATTTAAGAAATTGTTTCCTATGGTCGACCCCAGAAAGGACTTATGGCAGACAGTCCCCAAGGTCGAGGGGGCGGTTTCTACTCTAAACAAACGCACTACTATCCCTATAGAAGATAGTTGTGCTTTCAAAGATCCTATGGATAAAAAATTAGAGGGTTTGCTTAAAAAGATGTTTGTTCAGCAAGGTTACCTTCTACAACCAATTTCATGCATAGTTCCTGTCACTACAGCAGCGTGTTTCTGGTTCGATGAACTAGAAAAGTCGCTCAATAAAGATTCTTCTTATGAGGAGATTATGGACAGAATTCATGCTCTCAAATTGGCTAACTCTTTTACTTTAGACGCCACTTTGCAATTGGCTAGATTAGCGGCGAAAAATTCAGGGTTTGCTATTGTGGCGCGCAGAGCGCTTTGGCTAAAATCTTGGTCAGCGGATGCGTCTTCCAAGAACAAATTGCTTAACATACCTTTCAAGGGGAAAACGCTGTTTGGCCTTGACTTGAAAGAGATTATTTCTGATATCACTGGGGGTAAGGGCCACGCCCTTCCTCAGGATAGGTCTTTCAAGGCTAAAAATAAACCAAATTTTCGTCCCTTTCGCAGAAACGGACCAGCCCCAAGTGCTACATCCTCTAAGCAAGAGGGTAATACTTCTCAAGCCAAGCCAGCCTGGAGGCCAATGCAAGGCTGGAACAAGGGTAAGCAGGCCAAGAAACCTGCCACTGCTACCAAGACAGCATGAGATGTTGGCCCCCGATCCGGGACCGGATCTGGTGGGGGGCAGACTTTCTTTCTTCGCTCAGGCTTGGGCAAGAGATGTTCTGGATCCTTGGGCGCTAGAAATAGTCTCCCAAGGTTATCTTCTGGAATTCAAGGGGCTTCCCCCAAGGGGGAGGTTCCACAGGTCTCAATTGTCTTCAGACCACATAAAAAGACAGGCATTCTTACATTGTGTAGAAGACCTGTTAAAAATGGGAGTGATTCATCCTGTTCCATTAGGAGAACAAGGGATGGGATTCTACTCCAATCTGTTCATAGTTCCCAAAAAAGAGGGAACATTCAGACCAATCTTAGATCTCAAGATCCTAAACAAGTTTCTCAAGGTTCCATCGTTCAAAATGGAAACCATTCGGACAATTCTTCCTTCCATCCAGGAAGGTCAATTCATGACCACGGTGGATTTAAAGGATGCGTATCTACATATTCCTATCCACAAGGAACATCATCGGTTCCTAAGGTTCGCCTTTCTGGACAAGCATTACCAGTTTGTGGCACTTCCATTCGGATTAGCCACTGCTCCAAGAATTTTCACAAAGGTACTAGGGTCCCTTCTAGCGCTGCTACGACCAAGGGGCATTGCAGTAGTACCTTACTTTGACGACATACTGATTCAAGCGTCGTCCCTACCACAAGCAAAGGCTCATACGGACATTGTCCTGGCCTTTCTCAGATCTCACGGGTGGAAAGTGAACGTAGAAAAAAGTTCTCTATCTCCGTCAACAAGAGTTCCCTTCTTGGGAACAATAATAGACTCCTTAGAAATGAGGATTTTTCTGACAGAGGCCAGAAAATCAAAACTTCTAAGCTCTTGTCAAGTACTTCATTCTGTTCCTCTTCCTTCCATAGCGCAGTGCATGGAAGTAATAGGTTTGATGGTCGCGGCAATGGACATAGTTCCTTTTGCGCGAATTCATCTGAGACCTTTACAACTGTGCATGCTCAGTCAGTGGAATGGGGATTATACAGACTTGTCTCCGACGATACAAGTAGATCAAAGGACCAGAGATTCACTCCGTTGGTGGCTGACCCTGGACAACCTGTCACAGGGGATGAGCTTCCGCAGACCAGAGTGGGTCATTGTCACGACCGACGCCAGTCTGGTGGGCTGGGGCGCGGTCTGGGAACTCCTGAAAGCTCAGGGTCTTTGGTCTCGGGAAGAATCTCTTCTCCCGATAAATATTCTGGAACTGAGAGCGATATTCAATGCTCTCAAGGCTTGGCCTCAGCTAGCAAAGGCCAAATTCATACGGTTTCAATCAGACAACATGACGACTGTTGCGTATATCAACCATCAAGGGGGAACAAGGAGTTCCCTGGCGATGGAAGAAGTGACCAAAATCATTCAATGGGCGGAGACTCACTCCTGCCACTTGTCTGCAATCCACATCCCAGGAGTGGAAAATTGGGAAGCGGATTTTCTGAGTCGTCAGACATTTCATCCGGGGGAGTGGGAACTCCATCCGGAAATCTTTGCCCAAATTACTCAATTGTGGGGCATTCCAGACATGGATCTGATGGCCTCTCGTCAGAACTTCAAGGTTCCTTGCTACGGGTCCAGATCCAGGGATCCCAAGGCGACTCTAGTAGATGCACTAGTAGCACCTTGGACCTTCAACCTAGCTTATGTATTCCCACCGTTTCCTCTCATCCCCAGGCTGGTAGCCAGGATCAATCAGGAGAGGGCATCGGTGATCTTGATAGCTCCTGCGTGGCCACGCAGGACTTGGTATGCAGACCTGGTGAATATGTCATCGGCTCCACCATGGAAGCTACCTTTGAGACAGGACCTTCTTGTTCAAGGTCCGTTCGAACATCCGAATCTGGCCTCACTCCAACTGACTGCTTGGAGATTGAACGCTTGATTTTATCAAAGCGAGGGTTCTCAGATTCTGTCATTGATACTCTTGTTCAGGCCAGAAAGCCTGTAACTAGAAAAATCTACCATAAAATATGGAAAAAATATATCTGTTGGTGTGAATCTAAAGGATTCCCATGGAACAAGATAAAAATTCCTAAGATTCTATCCTTTCTTCAAGAAGGTTTGGAGAAAGGATTATCTGCAAGTTCTTTGAAGGGACAGATTTCTGCTTTATCTGTTTTACTTCACAAAAAGCTGGCGGCTGTGCCAGATGTTCAAGCTTTTGTTCAGGCTCTGGTTAGAATCAAGCCTGTTTACAAACCTTTGACTCCTCCTTGGAGTCTCAATTTAGTTCTTTCAGTTCTTCAGGGGGTTCCGTTTGAACCCTTACATTCCGTAGATATTAAGTTATTATCTTGGAAAGTTTTGTTTTTGGTTGCAATTTCTTCTGCTAGGAGAGTTTCAGAGTTATCTGCTCTGCAGTGTTCTCCTCCTTATCTGGTGTTCCATGCAGATAAGGTGGTTTTGCGCACTAAACCTGGTTTTCTTCCGAAAGTTGTTTCTAACAAAAACATTAACCAGGAGATAGTCGTGCCTTCTTTGTGTCCAAATCCAGTTTCAAAGAAGGAACGTTTGTTGCACAATTTGGATGTGGTTCGTGCTCTAAAATTCTATTTAGATGCTACAAAGGATTTCAGACAAACATCTTCCTTGTTTGTTGTTTATTCTGGTAAAAGGAGAGGTCAAAAAGCAACTTCTACCTCTCTCTCTTTTTGGCTTAAAAGCATCATCAGATTGGCTTACGAGACTGCCGGACGGCAGCCTCCTGAAAGAATCACAGCTCATTCCACTAGGGCCGTGGCTTCCACATGGGCCTTCAAGAACGAGGCTTCTGTTGATCAGATATGTAAGGCAGCGACTTGGTCTTCACTGCACACTTTTACTAAATTTTACAAATTTGATACTTTTGCTTCTTCTGAGGCTATTTTTGGGAGAAAGGTTTTGCAAGCCGTGGTGCCTTCCATCTAGGTGACCTGATTTGCTCCCTCCCATCATCCGTGTCCTAAAGCTTTGGTATTGGTTCCCACAAGTAAGGATGACGCCGTGGACCGGACACACCTATGTTGGAGAAAACAGAATTTATGTTTACCTGATAAATTACTTTCTCCAACGGTGTGTCCGGTCCACGGCCCGCCCTGGTTTTTTAATCAGGTCTGATAATTTATTTTCTTTAGCTACAGTCACCACGGTATCATATGATTTCTCCTATGCAAATATTCCTCCTTTACGTCGGTCGAATGACTGGGGAAGGCGGAGCCTAGGAGGGATCATGTGACCAGCTTTGCTGGGCTCTTTGCCATTTCCTGTTGGGGAAGAGAATATCCCACAAGTAAGGATGACGCCGTGGACCGGACACACCGTTGGAGAAAGTAATTTATCAGGTAAACATAAATTCTGTTTTTTCCGGATTTAGGCCTTATTTCAATCCGGTTTGCACATTAAAGGTTTAAATGTTAATTTTCCTTGTGGGGCAAACTTAACTACATATATTGAGTCTGCTATAAAAAATTTGAAAAATTTGGTGCTTTTTAACGCAGTTTTGCAGAACGTGTATGCTTTTTTTCTCTTAAAGGCGCAGTACCGTTTTTAAGTTTGTTCATTTTTTCACTAAATAAAGTGTTTTCATGCTTGTTTGTAGTCATTACTAGCCTGTTCAACATGCCTGACATTGAGGAAAGTCAATGTTCAATATGTTTAGAAGCCATTGTGGAACCCCCACTTAAAATGTGTCCCTCATGCACTGAAAGGTCAATAAATTGCAAAGAACATATTTTAGCTACTAAACGTATGTCGCAGGATGATTCTCAGTCAGAAGAGAATCAGGTTTTGCCATCTAATTCTCCCCAAGTGTCACAACCATTAACGCCCGCACAAGTGACGCCAAGTACTTCTAGTGCGTCTAATTTTTTCACCCTGCAAGATATGGCCGCAGTTATGAATACTACCCTCACAGAGGTTTTATCTAAGCTGCCTGGGTTGCAGGGGAAGCGCAGTAGTTCTGGTGCGAGAGTAAATGCTGAGCCCTCTGACACTTTATTAGCCATATCCGATGTACCCTCACAATGTTCTGAGTTGGGGGTGAGGGATTTGCTGTCTGAGGGAGAGATTTCTGATTCAGGAAAGATGTTCCCTCAGACAGACTCAGATATGACGGCTTTTAAATTTAAACTAGAACACCTACGCTTATTGCTCAGGGAGGTTTTAGCGACTCTGGATGATTGTGACCCTATTGTAGTTCCAGAGAAATTGTGTATAATGGACAGATTTCTAGAGGTTCCTGCCTACACTGATGTTTCTTTCATGTAATTAGCAAGAGTCCATGAGCTAGTGACGTATGGGATATACATTCCAACCAGGAGGGGCAAAGTTTCCCAAACCTCAAAATGCCTATAAATACACCCCTCACCACACCCACAAATCAGTTTTACAAACTTTGCCTCCTATGGAGGTGGTGAAGTAAGTTTGTGCTAGATTCTACGTTGATATGCGCTCCGCAGCAGGTTGGAGCCCGGTTTTCCTCTCAGCGTGCAGTGAATGTCAGAGGGATGTGAGGAGAGTATTGCCTATTTGAATGCAATGATCTCCTTCTACGGGGTCTATTTCATAGGTTCTCTGTTATCGGTCGTAGAGATTCATCTCTTACCTCCCTTTTCAGATCGACGATATACTCTTATATATATACCATTACCTCTGCTGATTTTCGTTTCAGTACTGGTTTGGCTTTCTACAACATGTAGATGAGTGTCCTGGGGTAAGTAAGTCTTATTTTCTGTGACACTCTAAGCTATGGTTGGGCACTTTTTTATAAAGTTCTAAATATATGTATTCAAACATTTATTTGCCTTGACTCAGGATGTTCAACATTCCTTATTTTCAGACAGTCAGTTTCATATTTGGGATAATGCATTTGAATCAATCATTTTTTCTTACCTTAAAAATTTGACTTTTTCCCTGTGGGCTGTTAGGCTCGCGGGGGCTGAAAATGCTTCTTTTTATTGCGTCATTCTTGGCGCTGACTTTTTTGGCGCAAATTTTTTTTTCTGTTTCCGGCGTCATACGTGTCGCCGGAAGTTGCGTCATTTTTTGACGTTTTTTTGCGTCAAAAGTGTCGGCGTTCCGGATGTGGCGTCATTTTTGGCGCCAAAAGCATTTAGGCGCCAAATAATGTGGGCGTCTTATTTGGCGCTAAAAAGATATGGGCATCATTTTGGTCTCCACATTATTTAAGTCTCATTATTATTGCTTTTGGTTGCTAGAAGCTTGTTCACTGGCATTTTTCCCATTCCTGAAACTGTCATTTAAGGAATTTGATCTATTTTGCTTTATATGTTGTTTTTTCTATTACATATTGCAAGATGTCTCATGTTGCATCCGAGTCAGAAGATACTTCAGGAAAATCGCTGCCTGGTGCTGGAGCTACCAAAGCTAAGTGTATCTGCTGTAAACTTTTGGTATCTGTTCCTCCAGCTGTTGTTTGTATTGAATATCATGACAAACTTATTAATGCAGATAAAATTTCCTTTAGTAAAGTTCCATTACCTGTTGCTGTTCCGTCAACATCTAATACTCAGAGTGTTCCTGATAACATAAGAGATTTTGTTTCTGAATCCATTAAGAAGGCTTTGTCTGTTATTCCTCCTTCTAGTAAACATAAAAAATCTTTTAAAACTTCTCATTGTTCAGATGAATTTTTAAATGAACATCAGCATTCTGATTCTGATAATGGTTCTTTTGGTTCAGAGGATTCTGTTTCAGAGGTTGATGCTGATAAATCTTCATATTTATTTAAAATGGAATTTATTCGTTCTTTACTTAAAGAAGTTCTAATTGCTTTAGAAATTGAGGATTCTGGTCCTCTTGATACTAAATCTAAACATTTAGATAAGGTTTTTAAATCTCCTGTAGTTATTCCAGAAGTTTTTCCTGTTCCTAGTGCTATTTCTGAAGTAATTTCCAGGGAATGGAATAATTTGGGTAATTCATTTACTCCTTCTAAACGTTTTAAGCAATTATATCCTGTGCCATCTGACAGATTAGAGTTTTGGGACAAAATCCCTAAAGTTGATGGGGCTGTCTCTACTCTTGCTAAGCGTACTACGATTCCTACGGCAGATGGTACTTCCTTTAAGGATCCTTTAGATAGGAAAATTGAATCCTTTCTAAGAAAAGCCTATTTGTGTTCAGGTAATCTTCTTAGACCTGCTATATCTTTGGCGGATGTTGCTGCAGCTTCAACTTTTTGGTTGGAAGCTTTAGCGCAACAAGTAACAGATCATAATTCTCATAGCATTATTATTCTTCTTCAACATGCTAATAATTTTATTTGTGATGCCATCTTTGATATCATTAGGGTTGATGTCAGGTATATGTCTCTAGCTATTTTAGCTAGAAGAGCTTTATGGCTTAAAACTTGGAATGCTGATATGTCTTCTAAGTCTACTCTGCTTTCCCTTTCTTTCCAGGTTAATAAATTATTTGGTTCTCAGTTGGATTCTATTATTTCAACTGTTACTGGAGGGAAAGGAACTTTTTTACCACAGGATAAAAAATCTAAAGGTAAATTCAGGTCTAATAATCGTTTTCGTTCCTTTCGTCACAACAAGGAACAGAAACCTGATCCTTCATCCTCAGGAGCGGTATCAGTTTGGAAACCATCTCCAGTCTGGAATAAATCCAAGCCTTCTAGAAAATCTAAGCCAGCTTCTAAGTCCACATGAAGGTGCGGCCCTCATTCCAGCTCAGCTGGTAGAGGGCAGATTACGTTTTTTCAAAGAAATTTGGATCAAATCCATTCACAATCTTTGGATTCAGAACATTATTTCAGAAGGGTACAGAATTGGCTTCAAAATAAGACCTCCTGCAAAGAGATTTTTTCTTTCCCGTGTCCCAGTAAATCCAGCGAAGGCTCAAGCATTTCTGAAATGTGTTTCAGATCTAGAGTTGGCTGGAGTAATTATGCCAGTTCCAGTTCTGGAACGGGGGCTGGGGTTTTATTCAAATCTCTTCATTGTACCGAAGAAGGAGAATTCCTTCAGACCAGTTCTGGATCTAAAGATATTGAATCGTTATGTAAGGATACCAACATTCAAAATGGTAACTGTAAGGACTATCCTGCCTTTTGTTCAGCAAGGGTTTTATATGTCTACAATAGATTTACAGGATGCATATCTGCATATTCCGATTCATCCAGATCACTTTCAATTTCTGAGATTCTCTTTCCTAGACAAGCATTACCAGTTTGTGGCTCTACCGTTTGGTCTAGCAACAGCTCCAAGAATTTTTACAAAGGTTCTCGGTGCCCTTCTGTCTGTAATCAGAGAACAGGGTATTGTGGTATTTCCTTATTTGGACGATATCTTGGTACTTGCTCAGTCTTTACATTTAGCAGAATCTCATACGAATCGACTTGTGTTGTTTCTTCAAGATCATGGTTGGAGGATCAATTTACTAAAAAGTTCATTGATTCCTCAGACAAGGGTAACCTTTTTGGGTTTCCAGATAGATTCAGTGTCCATGACTCTATCTTTGACAGACAAGAGACGTCTAAAATTGATATCAGCTTGTCGAAACCTTCAGTCACAATCATTCCCTTCGGTAGCCTTATGCATGGAAATTCTAGGTCTTATGACTGCTGCATCGGACGCGATCCCCTTTGCTCGTTTTCACATGCGACCCCTTCAGCTCTGTATGCTGAACCAATGGTGCAGGGATTACACAAAGATATCTCTTTTAATATCTTTAAAACCGATTGTACGACACTCTCTGACGTGGTGGACAGATCACCATTGTTTAATTCAGGGGGCTTCTTTTGTTCTTCTGACCTGGACTGTAATTTCAACAGATGCAAGTCTTACAGGTTGGGGAGCTGTGTGGGGGTCTCTGACGGCACAAGGGGTTTGGGAATCTCAGGAGGTGAGATTACCGATCAATATTTTGGAACTCCGTGCAATTTTCAGAGCTCTTCAGTCTTGGCCTCTTCTGAAGAGAGAATCGTTCATTTGTTTTCAGACAGACAATGTCACAACTGTAGCATACATCAATCATCAAGGAGGGACTCACAGTCCTCTAGCTATGAAAGAAGTATCTCAAATTCTGGTTTGGGCGGAATCCAGCTCCTGTCTAGTTTCTGCGGTTCATATCCCAGGTATAGACAATTGGGAAGCGGATTATCTCAGTCGCCAAACGTTGCATCCGGGCGAATGGTCTCTTCACCCAGAGGTATTTCTTCAGATTGTTCAAATGTGGGGGCTTCCAGAAATAGATCTGATGGCCTCTCATCTAAACAAGAAACTTCCCAGGTATCTGTCCAGATCCAGGGATCCTCAAGCGGAAGCATCATCCTGCCTATATCTTTCCGCCTCTAGTTCTTCCAAGAGTGATCTCCAAAATTCTGAAGGAATGCTCGTTTGTTCTGCTGGTAGCTCCAGCATGGCCTCACAGGTTTTGGTATGCGGATCTTGTCCGGATGGCTTCTTGCCAACCGTGGACTCTTCCGTTAAGACCAGACCTTCTGTCTCAAGGTCCTTTTTTCCATCAGGATCTCAAATCCTTAAATTTAAAGGTATGGAGATTGAACGCTTGATTCTTAGTCAAAGAGGTTTCTCTGACTCTGTGATTAATACTATGTTACAGGCTCGTAAATCTGTATCTAGGGAGATATATTATAGAGTCTGGAAGACTTATATTTCTTGTTGTCTTTTTCATAATTTTTCCTGGCATTCTTTTAGAATTCCAAGAATTTTACAGTTTCTTCAGGATGGTTTGGATAAAGGTTTGTCTGCAAGTTCCTTGAAAGGACAAATCTCTGCTCTTTCTGTTCTTTTTCACAGAAAGATTGCTAATCTTCCTGATATTCATTGTTTTGTACAAGCTTTGGTGCGTATAAAACCTGTTATTAAGTCAATTTCTCCTCCTTGGAGTCTGAATTTGGTTCTGGGGGCTCTTCAAGCTCCTCCGTTTGAACCTATGCATTTATTGGACATTAAATTACTTTCTTGGAAAGTTTTGTTCCTTTTGGCCATCTCTTCTGCCAGAAGAGTTTCTGAATTATCTGCTCTTTCTTGTGAGTCTCCTTTTTTGATTTTTCATCAGGATAAGGCGGTGTTGCGAACTTCTTTTGAATTTTTACCTAAGGTTGTGAATTCCAACAACATTAGTAGAGAGATTGTGGTTCGTTCATTATGTCCTAATCCTAAGAATTCTAAGGAGAAATCATTGCATTCTTTGGATGTGGTTAGAGCTTTGAAATATTATGTTGAAGCTACTAAGACTTTCCGAAAGACTTCTAGTCTATTTGTTATCTTTTCCGGTTCTAGGAAAGGTCAGAAGGCCTCTGCCTTTTCTTTGGCATCCTGGTTGAAATCTTTAATTCATCATGCTTATGTCGAGTCGGGTAAAACTCTGCCTCAAAGGATTACAGCTCATTCTACTAGGTCAGTTTCTACTTCCTGGGCGTTTAGGAATGAAGCTTCGGTTGATCAGATTTGCAAAGCAGCAACTTGGTCCTCTTTGCATACTTTTACTAAATTCTACCATTTTGATGTGTTTTCTTCTTCTGAAGCAGTTTTTGGTAGAAAAGTACTTCAGGCAGCTATTTCAGTTTGAATCTTCTGCTTATGTTTTCATTTAAACTTTATTTTGGATGTGGATTATTTTCAGCAGGAATTGGCTGTCTTTATTTTATCCCTCCCTCTCTAGTGACTCTTGCGTGGAAAGATCCACATCTTGGGTAGTCATTATCCCATACGTCACTAGCTCATGGACTCTTGCTAATTACATGAAAGAAAACATAATTTATGTAAGAACTTACCTGATAAATTCATTTCTTTCATATTAGCAAGAGTCCATGAGGCCCACCCCTTTTTTTGTGGTGGTTATGATTTTTTTGTATAAAGCACAATTATTCCAATTTCTTATTTTGTATGCTTTCGCACTTTTTTCTTATCACCCCACTTCTTGGCTATTCGTTAAACTGATTTGTGGGTGTGGTGAGGGGTGTATTTATAGGCATTTTGAGGTTTGGGAAACTTTGCCCCTCCTGGTAGGAATGTATATCCCATACGTCACTAGCTCATGGACTTTTGCTAATATGAAAGAAATGAATTTATCAGGTAAGTTCTTACATAAATTATATTTTTTCCGGTCCCTAAGAGGATTTCGGACATTGTTACTAAGGAGTGGGATAGACCAGGTATTCCGTTCGCTCCCCCTCCCAACTTTTAAGAAAATGTTTCCCATATCAGACACCATGCGGGACTCGTGGCAGACGGTCCCTAAGGTGGAGAGAGCTATTTCTGCCCTGGCTAAGCGTACAACTATACCTATTGAGGACAGTTGTGCTTTCAAAGATCCTATGGATAAAAAATTAGTGGGTCTCCTAAAGAAAATATTTGTTCATCAGGGTTTTCTTCTCCAACCTATAGCGTGCATTGTTCCTGTAACTACTGCAGCTTCTTTTTGGTTCGAGGCTCTGGAGGAGGCTCTTCAGGTTGAGACCCCATTAGATGATATTCTGGATAGAATTAGGGCTCTCAAGCTAGCTAATTCTTTCATTACAGATGCCGCTTTTCAACTGGCTAAATTAGCGGCAAAGAATTCAGGTTTTGCCATTTTAGCGCATAGAGCGTTATGGCTTAAGTCCTGGTCTGCTGATGTGTCATCAAAATCATCAAAAAGCCTTTTAGCCATCCCTTTTCGGGCCTGAACTGAAAGAGATCATTTCAGACATCACTGGAGGGAAAGGCCATGCCCTTCCTCAGGATAAGACAAATAAGATGAGGACCAAACAAAATAATTTTCGTTCCTTTCGAAACTTCAAAGGTGGTCCCTCTACCTCTTCCCCTGCTGCAAAGCAAGAGGGGAATTTTGCTCAATCTAAGTCAGTCTGGAAACCTAACCAGACTTGGAACAAGGGTATACAGGCCAAGAAGCCTGCTGATGCCACCAAGACAGCATGAAGGGGTAGCCCCCGATCCGGGACCGGATCTAGTAGGGGGCAGACTTTCTCTCTTTGCTCAGGCTTGGGCAAGAGACGTTCAGGACTCCTGGGCTTTAGAAATCATAACCCAGGGGTATCTTCTAGATTTCAAAGATTCTCCTCCAAAGGGGAGATTCCATCTTTCTCAATTGTCTGTAAACCAGACAAAAAGAAAGGCGTTCTTACGCTGTGAAGAAGACCTATATACCATGAGAGTGATCTGCCCAGTTCCGAAAACAGAACAGCGGCAGGGGTTCTACTCCAATCTGTTTGTGGTTCCCAAAATAGAGGGAACTTTCAGACCAATTTTAGATCTCAAGATCCTAAACAAATTCCTCAGAGTCCCATCCTTCAAGATGGAGACCATTCAGACTATTTTACCAATGATCCAGGAGGGTCAATATATGACCACCGTGGACTTAAAAGATGTGTATCTACACATCCCTATCCACAAAGATCATCACCAGTTTCTCAGGTTCGCCTTTCTGGACAAGCATTACCAGTTGGTGGCTCTTCCCTTCGGGTTGGCCACAGCTCCCAGAATTTTCACAAAGGTGCTAGGGTCCCTTCTGGCGGTTCTAAGGCCGCTGGGCATAGCAGTGGCGCCTTATCTGGACGATATCTTAATTCAGGCGTCAACTTACCAACTACCCAAGTCACACACGGACATCGTGTTGGCTTTTCTAAGATCTCACCTTTGGAAGGTGAACGTAAAAAAGAGTTCACTTATCCCTCTCACAAGAGTTCCGTTCCTGGGAACTCTGATAGATTCGGTGGACATGAAAATTTTTCTGACGGAGGTCAGGAAATCAAAGATTTTAACCACCTGCCGAGCTCTTCATTCCATTCCTCGGCCGTTAGTGGCTCAGTGTATGGAGGTAATCGGACTAATGGTAGCAGCAATGGACATAGTTCCGTTTGCTCGCTTGCATCTCAGACCAATGCAACTATGCATGCTCGAACAGTGGAATGGGGATTATGCAGATTTATCTCCTCAGATAAATCTGGATCCAGAGACCAGAGACTCTCTCTTCTTTGGTGGTTGTCACAGGATCATCTGTCCCAGGGAATGTGTTTCCGCAGGCCAGCGTGGGTCATAGTGACGACGGACGCCAGCCTATTGGGCTGGGGTGCAGTTTGGAATTCCCTGAAAGCACAGGGTTTGTGGTCTCAGGAGGAGGCTCTCCTCCCGATAAATATTCTAGAACTGAGAGCGATATTCAACGCGCTTCAGGCGTGGCCTCAGCTGGCTTCGGCCAGATTCATAAGATTCCATTTGGTAAATATCATGACTGTAGCATATATCAATTATCAGGGGGGAACAAAGAGTTCTCTAGCGATGATAGAGGTTTCCAGAATATTTCGATGGGCAGAGACTCACTCTTGCCATCCATCAGCAATCTATATCCCAGGAGTGGAGAACTGGGAAGCGGATTCTCTTAAGTTGTCAGACTTTTCATCCGGGGGAGTGTGAAGGTGTTTGCACAATTGATTCAGCAATGGGGCACACCAGAATTGGATCTGATGGCGTCTCGTCAGAACGCCACACTTCCTTGTTACGGGTCCAGGTCAAGGGATCCTCAGGCAGTACTGATAGATGCTCTAGCAGTACCCTGGTCGTTCAACCTGGCTTATGTGTTTCCACCATTTCCTCTCCTTCCTCGTTTGATTGCCAGAATCAAACAGGAGAGAGCTTCGGTGATCTTGATAGCACCTGCGTTGCCACTCAGGACTTGGTATGCAGACCTGGTGGACATGTCATCTCTTCCACCATGGACTCTGCCACTGAGACAGGACCTTCTGATTCAAGGTCCGTTCCAGCATCCAAATCTAGTTTCTCTGCGGCTGACTGCTTGGAGATTGAACGCTTGATTTTATCCAAGCGGGGTTTCTCTGAGTCGGTCATAGATATCTTGATTCAGGCTCGAAAGCCTGTCAATAAGAGAATTTATCATAAGATATGGCGTAAATATCTTTATTGGTGCGAATCCAAAGGCTACTCATGGAGTAAGATCAAGATTCCTAGGATTTTGTCCTTTCTCCAACAAGGATTGGAGAAGGGGCTATCAGCTAGTTCCTTAAAGGGACAGGTATCTGCTTTATCAATTCTTCTACACAAGCGTCTGGTAGATGTTCCAGACGTTCAGTCGTTCTGTCAGGTTTTAGTTAGAATCAAGCCTGTGTTTAAACCTGTTGCTGCGCCATGGAGTTTGAATTTAGTTCTTAAAGTTCTTCAAGGGGTTCCGTTTGAACCTATGCATTCCATAGATATTAAGCTTCTATCTTGGAAAGTTCTGTTTTCAGTTGCTATCTCTTCGGCTCGAAGAGTTTCTGAACTATCTGCATTGCAGTTCGACTCGCCTTATGTTTTTTTCCGTGCTGATAAGGTGGTTTTACGTACCAAACCTGAGTTCCTTCCTAAGGTTGTTATTAATAGGAATATCAATCATGAAATTGTTGTTCCTTCTCTGTGTCCTAATCCTTCCTCTAAGAAGGAACGTCTGTTGCACAACTTGGATGTGGTTCATGCTTTGAAGTTTTACTTGCAAGCAACCAAAGATTTCCGTCAAACATCTTCTTTGTTTGTTGTCTATTCTGGAAGACGTAGAGGTCAAAAGGCTACAGCTACCTCTCTTTCTTTTTGGCTGAAAAGCATAATCCGTTTGACATATGAGACTGCTGGACAGCAGCCTCCTGAAAGGATTACAGCTCACTCTACTAGAGCGGTGGCTTCCACATGGGCTTTTAAAAAATGATGCTTCTGTTGAACAGATTTGTAAGGCTGCGACTTGGTCTTCGCTTCATACCATTTCCAAATTTTACAAATTTGATACTTTTTGCTTCTTCGGAGGGTATTTTTGGGAGAAAAGTTCTTCAAGGAGTGGTGCCTTCTGTTTAACCCTCCTGTTCATCCGTGTCCTGTAGCTTTGGTATTGTATCCTACAAGTAAAGGATGAATCCGTGGACTCGTCGTACCTTATAGAAGAAAAGTAAATTTATGCTTACCTGATAAATTAATTTCTTCTATGGTACGACGAGTCCACGGCCCGCCCTGTCATTTTAAGACAGATTATATTTTTTTGATTCTAAACTTCAGTCACCTCTGCACCTTGTAGTTTCTCCTTTTTCTTCCTGTACCTTCGGTTGAATGACTAGGGGGTGGAGCTAAGGTAGGAGCTATATAGACAGCTCTGCTGTGGTGCTCTTTGCCAGTTCCTGTTAGCAGGAGGATAATATCCCACAAGTAAAGGATGAATCCGTGGATTCCTCGTACCATAGAAGAAATTAAATTATCAGGTAAGCATAAATTTACTTTTTAACAGCATTTTTCCCAACCTTTTTTTCACTGCTTTGGATAGCTGTTCTTTATTAGTGAATTTTAGTTAAGAGTGAGCAAAGATTATTTGAAAACAAAAGTACAGAAAGTTTCACAGCAATGGGCGACTGTCACCAGACCCTGGTGTAAGTCCACCATCCATTACACATGTGATTCTCTTCCTAGCCAGTAGGAGGAGGCAAAGATTCCCCAAAACATTCAAGAGCACTACATCCCTCCCCCATCACTAGTATTGCCATTTAAATCTTTGCCTGCCTTGAGGTCTGCGAAGAATTTAGGTCATCCATATTCTTTGTTGAGTTCTCATACTAATTTGAGGCCCGTTTTCCCCCTTAGAGAGCTGCTATTGAGAGTCAAAGGGGAGATTCGACTATGGGGCAGTGCCAACTTACTCTCGGTGAAGGAAATAGTCACAAGCCTGTCACAGGGACAGGTCCCTTGCCTCCTCCTGCTGTGTCGTCAAAATACTCCTCACTTAATTCTTCTGCTGTAATGTGCTCAGCACTGGATGGGCTATCTACTGACAGCAGTTTGTTCTGCCACTTGTTAACGGGACACTGAACCCAAATTTTTTTATTTTGTGATTCAGATAGAGCATGCAATTTTAAGCAACTTTCTAATTTACTCCTATTAATTTTTCTTTGTTCCCTTGCTATCTTTATTTGAAAAAGAAGGCATCTACGCTATTCTTTGGCTCAGAACTATGGACAGCACTTGTTTATTGGTCAGTTAAATTAATCCACCAATCAGCAAGAACAACCCAGATTGTTCACCAAAAATGGGCCGGCATCTAAACTTACATTCTTGCTTTTCAAATAAAAATTCCAAGACATTGAAGAAAATGTGATAGTAGGAGTAAATTCGAAATCTGCTTAAAATTTGCATTCTCTTTCTGAATCACAAAAGAAAACATTTGGGTTCAGTGTCCCTTTAAGCTCAGTGTAGTTGAGTGCCCATTAGGTAAGATGGTTCCAACATTTGCACTCGCATAGCCCACAGGCTATTAGCAGGTACATTTGAAATGTTACATCATAACCAGGGGACTTTACTTATTTCAAACATTACCACATTCACATTAGACTTAAATATTTTTACTGTCTATGGGCTCCAGGTACTAAGCAGCGTAAGCTGCTCCAGAGACCTTGAGGGGCAGGTTTGTACATGGGAGCCTGCTTCCTGCAATGTAAGACATCTTTATTTTCAGCTCCCCCTGTAATTTATTTTACTTTATACGTCGAAAGCGCTCCTTAGCACGCTCCTTTTTTTATGTCTGGCAGTGTTTTTGTATATATTATCTATGAGCTCTATAGCCACTCTCAGCTCTATTTATTTATTTTTATATGGATTTGCAGAACATTTTTTTTTCTTTCCTTTAGCACCGGGTTAGTTTTTCTCCACGCTACATCATTGGAATGCGCCTTCGCTAATAGTGCCACTGAGGGGTTAGGAGTGGGTAAACTGTGCCATACTTTTAAGTTTATTATTCATATTTTTAACATTGTGTATTAAAGGATTTTTTCACTTTATTGTAACTATATTACTTTCCATGTTTTTCTTCTGACTTTTCTGTCTGTAAGTCCCGACAGTGTATATTTGTGCAGTCTCCTTAATATCAATATAATAATAAAAAAGTCCCCCTCAAAATAAAAACACCCCCTAACCTACAATAATCTACCAATAGCCAGCATCAAACTAAGGAAAAAACAGGTTATAGCTCCGATGCCACCTAAAATTCCCCACAGCTCTATCTTGCTAAGTGGCCCTGCATAGGGCTTCGTCAGCCGATTATCATTTCTGTGACAAGCCTAACATTAGCCCTATCCCTGGCAGCGCTATAGAGAAGACGGCTATGTGGGCTGACATCATTGACTTTGCCTAACTTATGAGCGGCACCTACATCTAAGGAAAAACCCATCTAGTGATAGCCGCTCCAGGTGGGATACCTGAAAACGCCTTAAGCAAAGCAAGGCGTTCTATATGAGTGAATGAGCTCGGGCAGCTAACAAAAACTGGCTCATATTTTCAAGGCACATAACTGTTCCTGATAAGGCCTCAGCAAAGGAAAACAGGTAAGCAGCAAACTTTTATCATATTATATTAATGCAGTCACACTACAATAGACTTTACCTGCATATCATAACTGCAAACTGAATAGACTCCCTAAAGTCAGAATCTCTGTGTGCAAAACAATCTCAAAACTTTGTGTTATGTGCCTCTACAGTACTTGGCATTAAAGCTGCTGTCTATTTTTAATATATACTTCCACAATCCATATAGGTGCAATTGCATCTACGCAGTTTAATTGGAGAGGGCCGTAGATTTGTGGTGTCACCTAGTGATTTACCCATGGTGCAGTACAAAAATGACCTACCTAACTCAGATGACTAAACTCATTCTAATGAAAGTCGTCATGTGTTGGAAATACAGGCCGATATCACACCACAAATTGATCAATCCACGCCACAGGCAGGAGACCATTCCTCTCTAATGCAGGATTTGAAGACCTTCTTCCTACCAAAAAATAGATTCACTACAGGTGGGTGTAGATAACCTCACTAGTGGGGTGAGACAATTCTCTACACGTTTAAATGATGCTGAATCCCGCATAGCGGAGGTGGAAGACAAATTGGAGCGGACATTTCACTTAAAGTGTTAAAACAGAATCAATACCTCCTCGACAGAGTCAAAGATTTAGAGAACAGAAGTCGTCCTAACAATCTCTGCATTGTGGTGGTACCTGAGAACATAAAACGCAAAGCACTAATGGAATTCGTCTCTTCTACTCTCCCCAGATCATCTACCAATTTTATGTGTAAAAGGCTCATAGAATGGGCCCAGACAACCCACTAGAAAGGTGAAACAGGCCCCGACAGGTAATCTTTAAATGCCTCAGCTTTCAAGAAAAAGTGCTACTTCTTAGAGCTTACAGATCCTCCCCAAAAAAGTTAGATTTGAAGACCACCGACTCCTAATGTTCCAAGATTATTCGGCTGAGGTCACCAAACAAAGGAAGGACTTTGCCCCACATTGCTCGAAACTACATGAGCAAGTGGCCATGCTATACCCGACGAAACTCCGCCTGGTAACTGCATCAGACCCGAAAGAGGATTTTCCATACCCCACAGGCCCAGGAATCCTACCTGGCGACAGAAGCTTGTTATGCTGTTTTCTGATGAAGAGGACTTAAACTAATGAGTGACTGTCTACTGGTACATAAAGTTGTACCCTCATCCAGAAACAGATATGTAATGTATTAGGGCTGCACAATTAATCACATATGCGATTTAAAACTGCGATTTAAAAACCGAGAGAGTGCGCAATTTAATTTTTTTTTTAAATTCTCTGTTTGTCATGAAAACTGAGGCGGAGAGGGAGGATGAGAGACAATAACACATCCCCCATGAAGCAGTGTGCATTGTACTACCTTTACTGCACTACGAAGCACAAACCATGCTGCTGGACAGTCAGCACTTTTCAGGTTTCTCCATGCACTCTGCTTCATATGTTACTCATACCACAGCTAGACTGACTGCCCAAGAAAACATGGACAATGTGGTAAGAACTGGCCAGCTAATTTCATTTCAGTTAGCTTTGTATGTGTTGAGTTCACTTGTTTGTATTATGTACTATAACTGTTCTTAGTGTTCTGTTATGTACTACAGATCAGCTGTGTGATGTAATATGACAGTCTGCAGGATGTCAGGATTGACCTTGTTAATGCCACATCTCTCATGTTTGCCTGGACAGTCACTCATCTAACTTAATAACAAATACAGCAGTGTGTGCATTGTACTACCTTTACTGCACTTATACATAAATCATACTGCTGTAAAGTCAGCACTTTAAAGGTTTCTCCATGCTTACACTGCTTCATATGTTAATCGTACCACAGCTAGACTGACTGCCCAAGAAAACATGACAATGTTGTGTCAGAAGACCTAAGAACTGGTTAGTGTCTACTATGTAACCACAGCACATGGCAGCTAATTTTATTTTAACTATTTTGTGGTTTGTATTTTTATGCTCCCAGAGAGTATTGGACATTGAGAAACATGTACATTAAGATTCTGTAGTGTTAAATAAAAAAAAAAAAATTGAAAAAAATAAGGTGTTAGTCATTTATGCGAAAATCGCAATTAAAATCGCAATCTTGACTTTTTGGGTTCAAAATCACGATTTTCATTTTTGCCCATATCGCCCAGCCCTATAATGTATACATATAACTCCTGTTTTAACCAATCATGTTGTGTTATTTTTAGTTTGACTCAGACTGTACTAGTTATATAAAGTATATGAACGAATGTAGGTTCTGGACCGTTCCTAATATGCAGAACCCCCATACCACATTTGATGATCTACTACCATTAATGTTAGTTGAGATACCCTTATTCTGGTTCGGATTATGGATAGAGGTCAGGTTTAAGATTGAGACCAAGCTTAGGTTCTGTTATAGATATAAACATGTTCCATACTTTGAGCTTACCAAACTTACCTCTCATAGATATATAAGGTTAATGTTACTGTTGACGTTGATTTTTTGTTTTTGTTACTCTTCTTGAACTGGTTAATTCAATTGTGGATAATACTTATACACAAATCTAAACATAATGTAGTCTGCATCTCTACCCAACACACTGTTGATAGTACGGATAAGCCTCTTAAGGCTTCCCTATATTAATATCTCCTAATAGTGCCTTGGGTTTATACTGCTCCAACACACGACTCTACCAGGGGATATATCGTACCCCAAGCTATGGGAAACTGTGCGGCCTCATATGATGTATTTCACTCCCGCCTGGCTCTCTCCTTGTTCTCTGCTGAGGAATATGTTTATATATCAAATGTTTATTTTATGTTTATGTTATATCTCTTCCTCTGCGGGGGATATAGGATAGAGGTCCTCCCCTTGATAGGAAATAGGCTTGAGATGGAAACTACAATCAGGTTTTATTGTATACTTAATATGTTTTGTACTACTGCTACATACACGAAAAGGAACCAATAATCTCCTAATAGAAGTCCACTGTACGGCTTACGCATTTCGGCTTACACAGCTGTAATCATAGCCTGATGATTACGGCTGTGTAAGCCGAAACGCGTAAGCCGTCCAGTGCCACGCCACTTGTGTGCATGCTTTCTTTGCGGGGTGCAGTACCCTCTTTGAGATGTTCTTTTTAATGTTACCTCAATAAAACTGGATTTTATTTAGTTTGGCGAATCCTTTGTTTCTGTTTATTTTGTACTACTGCTAGAAATACTCTTCAAGATACATTTTGTCAATGTTAATATTAATATTAACATTGTTTATATTGTTATTGTTAATTTTATTGCACTCTCAAAATGGTTAACCCACGGGTGAATGATAGATAGATATATATATATATATATAGGTCTAGACGTGATACAATATGCATAAGTACCCTATACACTGCTCTCTGTGTACATACCCCTCAAGGTTACACAATACCATTGTTTGCCGATGATACTTTAGTCCTAGTGTTTGGTGCACAGCATGTATATATGACCCTTCCCTTACTCCCTGCCAAGATGTCTGTCTATTTACCCAAGGTAAATTCTAACCCTATGAGAGAATTATGCCCCTATCTTGAATGAAAATACTTGACATGGGTCTTCCCTCCACCCTCACATATGCCTCCCACTTCATCATATACATCCGACATTTATAAAATATATATGACCTCTTTTTTTTTAAGTTTGACTATGGCCCTTAAACTTTTTACTTGGAACATTGGGGGTATAAATTCCCCAATTAAGAGAAAATCAATCTTGACACACCTACGTAAACTGAATGCCGACATTGCCTTTCTCCAGGAGACACATCTTTTGGATGAGGAGCATGATAAACTGTGCAGTGACTGGGTGGGGATGGTAACATATCTATCTTACCAGAGCAGTAGGTAGGGGATTAGCCATTGTGTTTGGTAAGAGGCTCTAAGTAGACTTTCAAAACACCATTCCTGACCCTGATGTCAGGTTCCTCATTGTACAAGCCTCCATTGACTCAGTTACACACTATACAATATTTATGCCCCTAAGACTAAATCCTTACCCTTTTGGGAAACATTAGTTGAGACCCTATCACCCTTGGTAGACACTAAACTAATACTGGGAGGTGACTTTAATTTGACCCCACAGCCGGCCCTAGATAGAACTTGGTCAGATAAAGGATTAATCAATAAAAGATTACAATGCTAGAAGGGTAAATTTGAACAAAAAATATTCAAATTGTTCAGTGAGGTCCTGGCTGTGTGTGACATCTGGAGAAGGAGACACCCTGAAGATAGAGACTTTACTTGTCTTTCTAAAACCAACTCCTCTTTTTTTCAAGTCTTGACCTCTTTCTAATCTCAGGCTCACTCGTATCGCAGGTCAACTCAGATAAAATCCACAATATACTTATATCAGACCATGCTCCAGTAGAGCTGACCTTAGGTTAATTCCCCCCATGTCCTAATCGAAACTCTCTTTGCTTCCCTTCTACCCCCACAGCAAGTATCTTTGTAAATGGTCTTAACTCCCCTAATTTTACCCTTGAGAGAGGGACACGACCAGGCTGCCCACTCTCTTTTTTATTATTCGACCTAGCCTTGGAACTGCTTGCACTAAAATTGATACAAATCTTCCCTGGAATCCCTATCAAAGACAACACTCTGCATATGGCATTATATGCAGACGATATGATGCTGTTTGATAGCAACCCCTCTCAATACATCCCTAAAATTGTTGACACACTAACTGCTTTTGGGAATTCTCTGGTTATAAAATAAATGACAAAATCAGAAATACTGTGGTTAACTAATCACATTCCCCATGATGATTACCCTTTCCAAGCGTAATCGAGCACTCTTACCTATTTAGGTATATCCCTCCATCGAAACCCCCATAAACTATACAAACTCAACATTTCAAAACAATGTACCAACATGCAAGCACAATTAAAAGCTTGGGCCAAGCTCCCTCCGGGTCTTACTGGACGTGTTAATTTAATAAAAATGACGATACTACCTAAACTCCTTTACCCGCTTCTGATGTTACCGTTCCTCCTAAGTAAAACTGACTTGTCCCATGTGAACAAGGCGATCCAATGCCTCATCTGGGGAGGTAGGAGGACACGTATAGCGACTAAAATCCTACAACAACCGTACCTTTATGGTGGTCTGGCACTCCCTGACCTCAAATTATACAATTGTGCGGCTTTAGTCCGCCTGGTTGTGGATTGGCAACTGAATACGGCACTTTATAGACCCAGCTCTGGAGGTCGCTATCGCCTCTCCACATGCCCTTACCTATTTACCGTATTTCCCGTTACAGGACTTGCCCCTAGAAATAAAAAAGAATCCTCTATATAAGGACGCCCTAAAAGCTTGGTGACTCACCTTCAAACACCTTGGAAATAAATCCCCCTCCCCAAAGTATATACCTCTTATAGGAAATAAGGAATTTCCAGCAGGGAATGAAACAGCTGCCTTTCGAATCTGGAAATCTCGAGGAATACACTCGATTGGGGATCTACTGTTACACACGGTCAGGACCTTCCAAGATCTTAAAAACAGGTACAACCTACTCAACACACAATTCTATGCGTATCTTCAGGCCAGGCATTATATAAATACCCTAATGAACCAACATCCCAATTTCTGGGAACTTTCCCCACTTGCTCATATACATGTTAATTACAAAATGGGTAGCTATTCTTTATCCCCCATCTACCACCAGTTGATAGCGTATGCCTCAAAGGAGGTCTTGGAGGGTATCACTTAGACTACAAAAGGAAGACATAGGGAAAGTCACAACTAGAGAGATACTCACCAGTTTAGAAAGGACTAAAACAGCAAGCCTAGCAGTTACCATTAGAGAAATGCAGACCAGAATGATAAGCAAAGATTACATTACTCCTGCCCGTAGATCTCATTGGAACAAATACTCTTCAAATCAATGTATCAAATGCTCATTACCTGAACCCACACTTAAGCATTACTTTTATGACTGCCCATTTATCAAACAATTCTGGTGTCAAATACAATACTGGGCTACAACTACTTTTAAAATTATCATACTCTATGATCCAAAAACAAGTTTCCTACTCTCTTGGGATACACAACACAAAGCCTTATACCCCATACTCATGTTATGTGCCCTACTAGCACGGCAATGTATCCTGGAATTATGGATCTCCAAAAAAAGCCCTACTATAGCACAGTTTAAGAAAAAACTACTCCGACAGTTGTTTATTGAACAACTGGACGTCAATCTAGACACTAATCATAGGTTACGTCATTTCTTAAATAAGTGGGAAAAACGTATCATAACCCTACCTCTTCCCCAACAACGTCAGATATTAAAACCTTTTGTACATCATGAGATATTTCTGGAGGCAACTCTTAGAGTAGAATGGGATAACATAATAGACTAGGCTTTCTGAATATCAACCCATTACCACATTTCTAACTGAATGGACACCAAGGGAAGCACCCAAAGTCTCATATGTATAATTGAAATAACTGGGGCCTATTGATACAATTCTGTAACAGAATGGTACTGAAAACACAATGTCACTGCACAAACCTTCCTGTTTAGACCTTAGACCACAGTCTTTAATAGAAATTGTTAACTAATCATCTGCTCATGTATTCATTGTTATTTACTGTTAATAGTAGAATGTTTGGGTGTTCTTTTTTGGTATTAAAAAAAAACACTAGGGAACCCACATGGACTTAATTTACTTAGATGTTCTTCATACTTTTTGTCAGGGTGCCAGGAATCGGAGTGAGACGAGAAGTGCAAAAATAATCACACCTTTATTTATAACAAAAAAGAATAAAAAGTCCACAAGTCAAATAACAAGCCAGGAGTCAAAACCAGAGCTGGTAGTCAGACGAGCCGAGTCAGGAGCCAAAGCGAATAGTCAGACGAGCCGGAATCAGGAACAAGGAAAACAGCAGAGTCAGGAACAAGCCAGGGACCAGGAACCAGGATGGACGTCAGACAGCCAGGTAATACACAGGAACTCTCACAAACAGGTCTGAGACAACGCAAAGGCAAAGCATACTGAACAGAGGCCCTTTAAATAATAAGTGATGACATCACAATTCTGAGACTGCATCCTGTCTCACACAGATGATGCACACCAGTCTGGTCATAAAAGGAAGTGCAGCAAATGAGCAGCATCCCCCACAATGCACCATAGTCAGCAAGAGAGGTGAGTAAAATGGCTGCCAGAAGCACATGGCAAACAAAATAGGGAAAAAACCCTGACAGTACCCTCCCCTCAACGATCCCTCCCCCGCGGGAGGACAAAAGGCTTATTGGGGAAACAGGCATGGAAGGCACGGAGGAGGGCAGGAGCATGAACATCAGAGGAGGGAACCCAAGAACGCTCCTCCGGACCGTAGCCCCTCCAGTGAACCAAATACTGTACACGGCCCCTGGACATACGAGAGTCAATAATGCTGCTGACCTCATACTCCTCTTGTCAACAAAGATAGGACGGGGACGAGGCAACACAATTGTAAACCGATTACAAACCAATGGTTTCAAGAGGGAGACATGAAAAACATTGGAGATGCGCATTGCAGGAGGAAGGTCAAGAGCATAGGCCACAGGATTGACCCGTCAGAGAATTCGAAAAGGACCAACATAACGGGGAGCCAGTTTATTGGAAGGCACACAAAGGTTCAAGTTGCTGGAGGACAGACAAACTCTCACCAACCTGGTAGGAAGGCGCGGGCAGACGCCTATGATCAGCCTGGAACTTTTGGCGCTGCATAGAACAATGAAGGCAATCCTGAATCTGCACCCACGTGGAACGGAGTTGCCGGAGATGCTCCTCCAAAGCCGGAATACCCTGAGACATGAATGAATCGGGCAACAAGGATGGTTGAAACCCATAATTCGCCATGAACGGGGATAGTTCAGACCAATTATTGTGGTGATCTGAGACATAGCAACGGAGGAACTGTTCCAGAGCTTGATTAGACCGTTCCGCAGCCCCATTGGATTGAGGGTGATTTGCCGAGGAGAAGGAAAGCTGGATCCCCATTTGAGCACAAAAGGAACGCCAAAATCTGGAGACAAACTGGCTACCCCGGTCCGACACTATCTCCTTGGGTAACCCATGTAAACGGAAGACCTCCCGGGCAAAAATTGAAGCAAGCTCCTGAGCGGTAGGCAACTTCATCAAGGGAATGCAATGTGACATTTTAGAAAAACGGTCAACCACCATAAGGATAACAGTATTGCCATTGGAAACAGGGAGCTCGACAATGAAGTCCATGGAAAGATGTGTCCAAGGACGCTCACCATTAGCAATAGGTTGAAGAAGACCCACAGGAAGACGTCGAGGAATCTTATTCTGTGCACAAACTGAGCAGGAGGCAACATACACAGCAACATCAGAACGAAGACCTGGCCACCAAAATTGTCGAGTGACAGACCAAATCATTTGGTTCTTGCCTGGGTGACCTGCGGCTTTAGGATAGTGGTAAGTGTGCAAAAGTTTAGTTAGAAGATTCTCAGGAACAAAACACTTACCACTAGGTTTCTCAGGAGGTGCATTGGTTTGTGCAGCCAGGATCTCCTCCCCCAAGGGAGAATTCAAATTAGTACGTATGGTAGCTAAAATATGGTCAGGAGGTATAACAGGAGTAGGTACAGACGACTCCTTGGACAGAGGCGAAAATTGTCGAGAGAGGGCATCAGCCCTAACATTCTTACTACCAGGCAGGTAGGAGACCACATAATAAAAGGAAGTGCAGGAAATGAGCAGCATCCCCCACAATGCACCATAGTCAGCAAGAGAGGTGAGTAAAATGACTGCCAGCAGCACATGGCAAACAAAACAGGGATAAAACCCTGACACTTTTATTGTAAAACTCAGACTTCCGCTAACAGACATGCTAATTACCTAAGTCTAACTTTGTAACTTAACACCAAAGGTTATTTTTTTTTTTCTGTTCTTCTGCCCAGGATAAAATCTCAAATCAATCTTGAGCTATCATCTGTAATTTCAGATTGGCCACACAGAAGTTGGTTCTTTTTGTGATTCTGATGCCCATTGTAATCTGTGGACTTTGTGATCCTCTCTTTCAAAATCCTTTTTTATTTTCAAGATTTTGTTCTCTCAACTCTTAGGCTTAGAGTTAGAGTGCCTAATTCTAAAACAATGAAATATTTTCAGATACGGTGGTAGAATCCTTCATTCAAGATAGAATTCCTATAATTATTCAGTTTTTTTTTCAAGAGCTTTTGGATAAGGTTTATCTGCATACTTTTTAAAGGTCAAGTTTCAGCCTTTTACACTCCTTTTCTTATTTTCTACCAAGATACAGCATTATACCAAGATAAAGCATTTTTTAGAACAAAATTAGATTCCCCCCCCCCCCCCCCAAGCTGTCTCGTATCAATCAAGAGATTGTAAAGAGTTTAAAGGAACAGTTTACTCAAAAATGTTCTCCCCTTTAATTTGTTTCCAATGATCCACTTTACCTGCTGGAGTGTATTAAATTGTTTACAAGTAGCTCTTTTACCCTTATATTGGCATTTTAAATAGTTGATTTAGCATGTGGTATTCTCACCTATTCTGAAAGTTTGTGGCCGCAGGTCCAAGCTATAGATGAGCTTTGTAAACACAGCCAGCAGAAGTAATTACACTCCCAGAGGGATATAGCAGATATAAGGTAATAAAATTTAGATTTTCCATTGTTCTCTCCAAGTACTGGTGATTGTTTTATGGACAGATATAAGATAAAAAAGCAGGTATATGTACACAATGTGATACAGTAATGAGATCTGATTTATACCTACAAGCTCAACCCATTTTATTAGGTTGTGGCTTCAAAACACAAAATCAGAGCTTTAATATACAAAAATAAACCTTAAAAAGCTAATTTTCATACATTTTTTTTACTCTGCAGTTGGTAAAAAAAAGTGATTTTAAACACATTAAGGGAAAAACTATTTTATAGTATACTGTCCCTTTAATGCTTTTATCTTCTATTTTAGGATTTTAGACAATTTTTTAATCTGTTTATTCTTTTCTCTGGTCATTGTAAAGGCCAAAAGGGCCCCAGCTGTTACTTTAGCTTTTTTTGTTGTTAAAGGGACAGTCCAGTTAAAATTAAACTTTCATTATACAGAAAGGACATGCAATTTTAAACAACTTTTAAACAACTTTCTAATTTATTTTTATTATCAAATTTGCTTTGTTCTATTGGCATCCATTGTTAAAAGCTAAACCTAGGTAGGCTTATAAACTGATTTCTTAGCCGTAAAAGGCTGCCTTACATCTCAGTGGACTTTGACAGTTTTTTTTTTTTTACAGCTAGACAGCGCTAGTTCATGTGTGTAATATAGATAACATTAAGTCATGAGTCAGCACTGTCAAAAGAGTCTGCAAAGGCTTGAATACAAGTTAATCACAGAGGGAAAAAGTATATTAATAGAACAGTGTTGATTATGCAAAACTGGTGAATGGGTAATAAAGGGATTGTCTATCTTTTTTTTTTAAACAATACAAAATTTCAAGTAGACTGTCCCTTTTCTTCCACATTTGGTGCACACATGCAGTCTTCTAGTCAATGCACTTTTTTTGTTTTCATTTATGAACTCTACAAATCTTTTTTTAATTTTTTTTTTTTATTTTAGATGTGATGCAACTGAAAAACTACGACATTCTTTGGATTACTTGAGATCATTATTAAATGAGCCATCTAATTTTAAACTTATTTATAGATATGCATTTGATTTTGCACGGGTGAGTATTTCCTTTTGGGGTTTTTTTAGTTGTTGTTTTTTCCCTGTTGGGCCCCCTTGATGCTGTCATCGCTATAATCTTTAGATAAAATCTTTTTTTTATTGGTTTCAACAATTCAGTAATGACAAAAGCATACAACAATGGATCTTACATAAAGCATCTAGGTGTTATAAAAATTGTCATGTGTTCATTACCAGCTGTGAAAATCAATCGTATCTTACAGATCTAAACATTACTTATTCTGAGATCCCATATATAGCCAGGTCAAGAGTGTTGTCCCAGCAATCTATTCAATGTGTCTGTGGAATATAATCCTTTGTATCTGTTTGCCTGTAGTACTATCTTACCGACCTTTGCAGGCGTTGATCTTAATCACCTTGCTAGGTACTCCAAGTAAGAGTAAAACCAATTACTTTTAACATTTTACATAAAAATAAAAAACATAAATTTAAATTGAACAACATATTTAATAAACAAATAAATTAACTCAAAAACAACTGTGTGGTCATAAATTGAAGTCTCTGTTTCCCTATTTCTCCTGGTCGAGTGAGGTTTCTTCTTAACTAACTAAATATCAAACATGTCTCTCTGGGAAAGTGAGTAGGAGTATCTGCCCTGATCCCATTAAATTCCTAGTTGACTCCTCGATTTTCCCTCAAATGTCCCCTTTCGCTATCCAGTAAAACCATGTTCTATGGAATTCATTGGCGGTGCCTTAAGTCCAAGTTATTATTTCTGTCATGTTATAAATGTGTTGTATTTTATCTAGAATTTCCCTCCAGTCTGGAACTCCTTCTTTCCAGTGCCTGGCTATTCAGACTCTGGTAGCTGTGCATAAGATTTTAATGAACCTTTTAATCTGTATGTTATACTTTGGGTTATTTTGGTTAAGGAGTGCCTGAAGTTCCGAGAGTGAAAAGGGCTCATTAAGTAGTTTACTTATTAAATTAGCCAGTTGATCCCAGATGTCTCGGACCCCAGAACACTCCCACCACACATGTAAGTACGTACCCACTTCCCCACATATCCTATAGCATAGGTTTGTACCGGATGGTGCGAAGTGGGAGGTCCTCATGGGAGTCAGGTACCACCTAAATGTAGTTTTAATGCAGTTTTCCCTAAGGTCTGCACTGATTAGTCCCTTACAGGAATCATAGAGGATCTGATCCAATTCCTCTTTTGGGAGGAGCACTTCTAGCTGTTTCCCATTTTTCAATCAGGTTCGACTTGATGTTATTTTTGTTGTCTTTCAACTTTAGATATAATGTAGCTATAGTGCGCTTGCCTCTGCTAAGAGTTTTACAAATATGTTCCATTGTGGTGTAAGGAACTGTCTAGATTTTTTCCGTATTTGTGAATAACTGATGGTTGTATTTTAGCTTGTAGTTGTGTGAAGGTCAGTAGTCTTTCCCCTTTAGCAAAATCCACAACTCTATAGAGTCCTTTATTTTCCCATTTTCCTATCAGTCTGTGTAATTCTGGAGATAGGATGGAGCGTATTGGGTCTGATTTTGGTGTTAGTAGGTATTAAGTTCCTATGTCCTACTAGGGATTTCCAGGTATGTATAGTTTCTAAAGTGACAGGAGAACTGTAGGGAGGGACTTCCCTCTTGGATCCTTGCATCCAGAGAATATCTTCTGGTTTGTCATATTGCAATAGGTCAGCCTCTATTTTTGCCCATACAACGTATTGAGATGATTTCGTAAGTAAGGTGGCCTGGGCTAGTCTGGCTGCTTGGTAGTAGGCTGTGAGGTTGGGTACCCCCATTCCTCCTAACTGTCTATGTTAGGTCAATACATGAGAGGCTATTCTTGCCTTTTTAGCCCCCCTTAAAAAGGAATGTAAATCTGATTGTAATTTCTGTAAGTCTGAAGCAGGAACCTTGATTGGGAGGGGTCTAAAAAGATATATAATTTGAGGTAAGACATTCATTTTAATAGCTGATAAGCGCCCATACCAAGAAAAAAAACATTTTTCCCAGTTTTTAAGGTCTCGTCTAATTGTCTTCTAAAGAGGAAGGTAGTTCAGACTATAACGTTTTGTAAAAGAGTCTGCCAATTTGACTCCTAAGTATGTTAGGGACTGTTTCGCCCATGTGAAGTCAGAATTAGCTTCTTTAAGCTTTTTTGTGTGAAGGGATGGCCAGGGGTAAAGCCTCACATTTATCATGGATAATTTTGTATCTCGAGATGTCTGAGAATTCTTGTAAAGTCTTATATAGATTAGGGAGGGAAATCAAGGGTTTAGTAAGTGTCAATAACACATCGTCCGCGAAAAGTGATAATTTGTACTTCTGAGTCTTTTATTTTCACTCCTGATATATCCGGTGATTCTCTAATACAGGAGGCTAGGGGTTCTATACACAGAGCGAATAACAATGGGGATAGTGAGCAACCTTGTCGGGTTCCATTTAGAATGTCTATAGATCTAGATTGAAAGCCTGCCGCCCCAATCGTAGCCGTCGGTGTCGAATATATTCCCCCTAATAGCTCTCATAAATGTACCCTCAAATCCCATTTCAGTCAGCACTCTAAACGTAACACCACTCTACTCTGTCGAACACCTTCTCCGCATCCAACGAAAGAAACAGAGAAGGCGTCCCCATTTCCACCAGATAATCCTCCAGCACTATTGTCCTCCTAACATTGTCAGGGGCTTCCCTATCAGTGACAAACCCCACCTGATCGGGGTGAACTAATTGTGGTATTATTATCTTAAGTCTGTTCGCCAGTATTTTAGTCAGAATTTTAACATCCTGATTAATCAGGGAAATCGGTCTATAACTCTGACAGAGTTTTGGGGTTTTTCCTGGTTTTGGGATTACCACTATTTTTGCTCTCAATATATCAGTCGGTATCTCAGTTCCCTGCATTATATCGTCACAAAACTTTATGTGTGGGATCAGCTCAACTTTAGTATTCTCCTGTCAGTCCATCCGGCCCCGCCGCTTTACCTGCTTTTAGGTCTTTTATAACGTTAAGGATTTCCTGTATGGAAACTTCAGCATTTAATATTGCCTTATCTTCTATGCTAATACGATTATGTTTGGCTCTGTAAGAACTGTGTCAATAGTTGTTTAGTCTGGTCATTATCCTTAACTTTGTGTCCATCATAAAATGTATCAAAAGTTTCTGCTATATCTTGAGGATTGGAGGTTTGGGTTACATCCATTTTTTGGAGGGTTGGAATTGAATGTGTCTTAATCCTTTCTCTAAGTCTATGTGCCAGGTACTTATCAGGTTTGTTGGAGAATAAAAAATAGCTTTAATTTTCTGAGCTGCTTTTATTGCTTTGTCATCTAAGATCTTTGCTAAGGTGTCTCTTTTCAGCTGTAATTGCCTATATATCGTCTTGGATTGTGTCAGCCTGTGTTGTGGTTCTAATATCTGTAGTTCCCCTTGTATTTGGTTTATAGTTTGGTTGGAGATTCTAATGTTTCTTGCTTTCTCCTTAATTAGAAGGCCTCTTATAAAAGGTTTGTGGGCTGCCCAGGAGTTTATTGGATTGGTAGTAGAGCCTTTATTAAACTTCCAGAATTCGGTCATTGCTTTCAAGATCTTATGAGTGGGCTTATTTTTAAGTTTTATGGGGTCGTATGTCCATGAACGGTGCCTATGTATGTTAATAATTCCTGTCATGTCTACCTGAACGTTGGAATGGTCGGACCAGACACACGCATGAATGGAAGAGGAAGTCACATTAGGAATTAAGGTCTGACTGACTAGAACATAGTCCAATCTTGAGTATGTATGGTGTGCTGATGAGTAATAAGTGTGATCTGTTGTCTTACCATGTAGGGCTTCCCATGTGTCAATGAGGTTGTGAGATGATAGTGTGTGTTATTTCCTGTTTGAAGTGAGTCTCTTGCAAAAAGATAACCCTCGCATTCAATCTATGATATTGGACTAACGCCTTCTTCCTTTTGATGTCAGTATTAAGACCTCTCACATTATGGGAGAGGAGTGTTATGTCATTTGTCATGTTATGTCAATATAATGTCCCAAATACCTCTCTCCCCCTCTGTTCATGAGATTCATCTTTTCCTTAACCATGTCTGGGGTATGTTTGGATCTTTCTCAACCCTCCTCGACCAGGTTTAACTTTAGACTACATAGAAAAAACATTAAAACATCAAAATAAGAATAACAATAACAATTTATCAGATTATCTATCTGAGAAACAAACATATACATTCCAATATTCAAGTGCATTTATATCAACATAACTTTTTCCTACTATTAGTAACGGAAGCCTTATTCTATTTAGGAACATATATTGGTAAAAAAAACAACACAACAACTCCTCCACTAATACTTCAATGACTCCTTCTAGCAAGGTATCCACTCTATTTTAGTTTATTGACCGAGATTACCCATCAACAATTTCCATATATACTGATTCATAAGTGAATAATCTAACATAAGATGGTTACAAAAATGTCTCAGGCTATCCTGTAGAATGTTATGGTCCCTTTGGATACGAACTGAGTTGCATAACTTGCTTGGAAACAAAGATATTGAGTTATTAATAGGACAGTTCATACTCATCTGTAAAGGTAGTCCTTAGAGGAATAAATCTTGGTTGAATCCGCAGCGATTTGTGTCCCATCCCCATTCCAAAGTCTGGGTTTCTGCTTCTTCTTGGTAACTTTTGACCATTTTAACCTTTTGGATGGGTTTTCTTTCTGTGTAGTGTTGTTTCCTTTGGGTTCTTGTTGAATAATGCAGCTCTCCGTGACCTCTAGTTTGAGGTACTCACAGATTTCTGGAATATCTTTACTCTCTTTCAGCGTAATCACTCTCCCCTCATGATGGATATTGAGAGCGAATGGGAACCCCCATCTGTAGTTTATTTGATTTTTCCGTAATAGGAGAGTCAAAGGTCTCAGAGAGCCACTCCGTTGTAAGGTCCGCACACAAAGATCCTGGTAAAAGTGGACTACTGTACCCTGGAATTTGAAAATTTGATTTTTCCTAGCCGCTGTGAGAATGTCCTCTCTTTCTTGAAAGCGGAGCATTTTAACAATGATATCTCTCGGAGGGGTTCCTTCTTTAGGTTTAGGCTTTAGGGCCCGATGTGCCCTTTCTATCTGGAACCTGTCATCTTCTGCTTGACCTGTAATTGCTTTAAATAGTTGTCTAAGGTAGTGCAGGAGTTCGTTTGGTGTAATAGTTTCAGGAACACCTTTAAGTCAGATGTTAGATCTGCGGCTGCGATTCTCCAGATCTTCCATCTTTTCTTGGATATTTTCCAGCTCTTGTTGATGGTCTAGTACTTACTGATTTAACAATGTTAGGTCTTCCACTACTGTGTTTTCATTATCCTCTAGAGAGGATACCCTAGTCCCAAGATCGTGGATATCGTGTTTTTATTTCTGCCAAACTGCTAGCCACTGAGGACTGGAACGCATCCATCTTCTCCCACGTTTTCTCAAAGTTGGCGACAATATCTTGCTTGGAGACTAAAGTTTTGATATCTGCTTTTGTTACTGGGGTCAGATCTTCAGAAGGCCCTGGTGAGGTTGTGTCTGTGTCGTCTACGACCTCCTCAGCTACAGGCTTTGTAATTAATGTAGTGTCCCCCTTAGGTGATCTGAAGAATAAGCTTGAAGCTGTTGTTTTCACTGATGTAGAGGTTTTAACCTGCCTCCTGGAAGCCATGATGTTTCCTTGTATGACGGTTTGTGCACTTCAGAACCCCTGGATCTTGTCCCTTTCGCTATAGGACAACAAATATATATTCGGATTTGTTCTTTATCTAAGAGGCTGTGATTCGGTAATTATACCTTTAGGAAGCTCTTTAATTTTCATATGTAGGGTTCACTACTTTCTATATCTGTTGCCAGGCCAGCAATCTTGTGTTTTCAAAACTCAGTGCTATGTCTGAGTGTCCCACCCCTTTGGTGGCTCTTCCTCCCCGTGGGATAACATCCTGATATAGATAGTATCTTCCTGGGATCTTTGGTAGCTATGGGCTTGTAGTGGAAGCTCAGTCAGCTGTGGTAAAGTGTGGGAAATAACTTAGGAATCTTTCACACAGAGCCATCAGTATGCAGCAGGGTTTGGAGTGTCATATATTGATAGCTTTATCCGCTTTTACTATGGTTGAGCTCTAGAAGTGCATGTGAGATAAGTGCGCTGTCAGAGCGGCCTAGTGTGCCGTTACCATCTGCCCTCATATCTTATCCATCTCCCCTATATTGATTGATTCAGTAAGGGAAAATCTCCATTACCCCTCATGTTCTCCTGTGTGTCACCTTTGTTAGCCCGGTCCTACTGCAGAGCAGATTGCCCTGATTCTTACCCCACGTGGCTCAGCAAGATGGCGTCCCCACTCTGTTCAGGCCAAGTTCTTTTTGTCTCTTCTCCCGAACAGCGTCATTTCACATCCCATTACAGGGTAAGAACCGTGACCGGAGCGTCTCAAAAGTCCCTTTTCTTAATTTTAGACGCGTTAGTCAGGATTGTGGGTCTTCCGTGATGCTGTCTGCACCGATCTCTTTCTTTATGCTGCCCTCATCGTTCCGCTCCCAGCCTCAGGCTGTTTTCTTTTTATAAGGCTTTGCGACTATAAAATACACCCTGTGCTTAGTTCTGGTGTACTGATCACCTCAAGCGATATAGGCACTAAATTAGTGTTTCTCAGGCCTATAAACTGATTTTTAAACTAACTGTCTACGGAGCTGCAGCAGAACACGTCTATCTGTAGCGGCGGTTGGCACCGCCAGCTATAATCTTAAAAGGGACATGAAACCCAATTTTTTTATTTCATGATTTAGATAGAGAATACAATTTCTTTCATGTAAATGGCAAGAGTCCATGAGCTAGTGAGGTATGAGATATACATTCCTACCAGGAGGGGGCAAAGTTTCCCAAACCTAAAAATGCCTATAAATACACCTCCCACCACACTCACACCTTAGTTTTACAAACTTTGCCTCCTATGGAGGTGGTGAAGTAAGTTTGTGCTTGATTTCTATGATTTCTTCTATGATAAGCGCTTTAAGCATTCTGAAGCCCAATTCCTCTCAGAGTACAGTGTTTGTCAGAGGGACGTGAAGAGAGTGCCTGTTGATTTTTATGGTTTCCCTCATGGGAAATCTTTTCAAGGGTTCTCTGTTATCGGTCGTAGGGATTCATCTCCTACCTCCCTTTTCAGATCGACAATATACTCTTATACCATTACCTCTGCTGATAGTTTTCAGTACTGGTTTGGCTGTCTGCTATATGTGGATGGGTGTCTTTCGGTAAGTATGTATCATTATTTAAGGCACTCTAAGCTATGTTTGGCACTTTATGTTTTAATATAAAGTTTTAAATATATGTATTTACTTATATTTGCCATGAGTCAGGTCTGTGTATTTCCCTTTTGCAGTCTAACAGTTTCAGTATGAGAATCATGTTTTAGGAAGTTTGTCATACCTGGGGTTTAGTCTTTTTTCCAATTTGACTTGCTTCTCCTTATTTTCGCGGGCAAACTAGACTCTCGAGGGCGCAATAATGCTATTATTTATTGCGTCATTTTTGGTGCAAGTTTTCGTCTACGGTGGTGCATATTTAGTAATTTCCTGCGTCTTTAGGTTGTTTGGCGTTGTTTTTGCATCATTTCCGAATGTTGGTTGTCACCAAAAATTTTTCATTAATATTTGCGTTGTGCGTCATACTTGGTGCCAAATATTTAGTTTTTTTACCCCACTTCCTTTATGTTTTTGCTCTCTCTACATTTTAGAGGGCTATGCTGTTTGCTTTTCTGCCTATTTAGCATATGCATTTTTACCCATTCCTGAAACTGCTATATGAGGAAATTGGATATTTTGTTTAAATGTTATTTTTTCTTTTACATTTTTGCAAAGATGTCTCTCTGCCTCTGCTTAACAATAGGGATTTACTGGCACTTTGAAAAAAGGGTGGCCATTTTGACTGTAATGCCAAAAAGAAACCGATTTACCAGGGGTCAGTTCAGTGTGGACATTGTACAATCTGCCAACATATGATAAAACAAATAAAATGATAGACAGATTTAATAAAAACTGGTCTATTAATGAGTACATTAATTGTCAGAGCAGTAATGTCATATACTGTATTTCCGGTACTTGTAATATATTCTGTGTAGGCATGACAACGAGAACACTGGGTAAAAGGATGACAGAACACCTGAGTAACATCAGGAATGCTAAATCTGACCTAGATAAAAAATAAGGAAATCACTAGTGTTGCTAAACATTATTTTCAACATCATAGAGGAGACACAAAAGCACTTAAATGCTGGGGCTTGGAAATTCTTAAACCAGGCATCAGAGGTGGTAGTATGGAAACTCAATTGCTGAAACATGAAGCTAAATGGATATTTAGATTTAATAGCGTTATGCCTTATGGTATGAACAAATCCAACAATTATTGAACTTTCCTTTAATTTATCTACAGTGATACACATTACCCATTGCTATTTAGGTATTTAGTATCTTTATACTCATATAGGTCATGACCTTATTGAGGTTAAATGTATGGGGATCAGGATTACCTTTATACGTGTTAAATCAAGGGTGTAAGTACAAGACTGAAACGTTATAACAGCCAGTTATCCGTATATTGACATACCTAGTATGACTACCTAATTGTGGTTTATGGACATATTAAAACTTACTCTAATTCCTAATCATATTATATAGGGATTGTTTCTAGTTATAAGAAAGGGAGTATTAAGATTTAGACTAACGCTCACCTTATTGAAACACTTATTGAAAGTTACAATGTGGCACTTTTAAGTTAAGTTTACAAGATGCCGGTAGCATAATAGCACATAAAAATTCAAGTTTTATTTATAATGTGACAAGCAAAAAACATATAGAGTAGATCAGTGATTTGATGAGAGCACTCGTACAATAGGGAATATGCAACCTTATACAGATAAGAAGGAATATACATAGGAAATGTATCCTTGCTGGTCTATATGTATGGAATTCAGATAGGCTGTTCATACATAACGCAAAATGATCGCATTGTGTTGATGTGACTTTGGCTGTTTATGCTATTAGCAGAAACTGAGTGATATTTTCAGAAGTACTCACTAACACAAAATTAGCGATATTTTCAGAAACACTGAGTTCTTTAAACATCTGAATGTACGTGGTCACGCAACTCAATCACAGAGACAAAATACATAGAGCACCTTATGAGACAAGTGTTCGTATGGTTGGGAATGTGAGACTACAAGTGACTGTATTTCACTGTTTGTGTTGAGATCTGCGTGATGTAGATGCTTAGTATTATTGTCATGAGTATGATGCAGGTCACAAATGTAGATGGATTATATTTCTTTGTGCACATAGCTACGATACACATTACAGCAACTCCCTATTAGATTATGGAATGGAGTACACTCCCACACATCAACCTATCACAAGGATAGGGGAGGGTTTAATTGCCTAAACAACCTTTCTTTCATGTAATTAGCAAGAGTCCATGAGCTAGTGACGTATGGGATATACATTCCTACCAGGAGGGGCAAAGTTTCCCAAACCTCAAAATGCCTACAAATACACCCCTCACCACACCCACAAATCAGTTTTCTTCTGTTAAGTGTGATCAGTCCACGGGTCATCATTACTTGTGGGATATTAACTGCTCCCCTACAGGAAGTGCAAGAGGATTCACCCAGCAGAGTTGCTATATAGCTCCTCCCCTCTACGTCACCTCCAGTCATTCTCTTGCACCCAACGACTAGATAGGATGTGTGAGAGGACTATGGTGATATATTTAGTTTTTATATCTTCAATCAAAAGTTTGTTATTTTATAATAGCACCGAAGTGTGTTATTCCTTCTCTGGTAGAATTTGAAGAAGAATCTACCTGAGTTTTTCTATGATTTTAGCCGGAGTAGTTAAGATCATATTGCTGTTTCTCGGCCATCTGAGGAGAGGTAAACTTCAGATCAGGGGACAGCAGGCAGATTAATCTGCAAAGAGGTATGTAGCAGTTTATTATTTTCTGACATGGAATTGATGAGAAAATCCTGCCATACCGTTATAATGTAAACTCAGCCTTGAATGCAGTAGATGTAGCTGATATCAGGCTGTCATGTATGTATATTTTACACTTCAGTTTTCTGGGAAATGGTACTTCTCTGGCTTTTAAACTGTATACATAGACTTAACCTATTTTGCAGGGACTTGCAATAGGTTTTAAATGACAATTAATTATTGAGGTAAAACGTTTTTTTGCTGGCATGTAAAAACGTTTTTTTCTCTGAGGTACTGGGTGAAAAAATGTTTTGGGCACTTTTTTTCCACTTGGCAATAGTTTTGATTTAAATTAGAGCAGTTCACTGATCCCTCTCACTGTTATGTGTGTGGGGGAGGGGCCATTTTGGTGCTTTCACTATGCATCAGAAAAACTCAGTCAGAGGTTCATTTTCTTCCTGCATGATCCGGTTCATCTCTACAGAGTTCAGGGATCTCAAGAGTCTTTTTTGAGTTAAGTAATCATTCACAGCAGAGCTGTGCTGATTGTATTGACTGTGATATAAAAAACGTTTATTTGTGTATTTTTTTTCTGCTGCCTGGGTTAGTTATCATTTGCTGAGGGGAACAATCCTTTGCTAAAACTGTATATTCTGACAAAGATTGATGCTATAACTTAATTATTTTATCTGTTATAATATTTTCTGTGCTTCTTAAAGGCACAGTTCGTTTTCATATTATTTGTAAATTACTTTGAAAAGTATTTCCAAGTTGCTGTTTATTTGCTAGTGTGTTAAACATGTCTGATTCAGAGGAATATCTCTGTGCTATATGTGTTAATGCCAAAGTGGAGCCCAATAGAAATTTATGTACTAAATGTATTGATGCTACTTTAAAAAATAGTCAATCTGTACAAATTGAACATATTTCACCAAACAACGAGGGGAGAGTTATGCCGACTAACTCGCCTCACGTGTCAGTACCTGCATCTCCCGCTCAGGAGGTGCGTGATATTGTAGCGCCGAGTGCATCTGGGCGGCCATTACAAATCACATTACAAGATATGGCTACTGTTATGACTGAAGTTTTGGCTAAACTACCAGAACTAAGAGGTAAACGTGATCACTCTGGGATGAGAACAGAGTGCGCTGATAATGCAAGGGCCATGTCTGATACTGCGTCACAGTTTGCAGAACGTGAAGACGGAGAGCTTCATTCTGTGGGTGACGGTTCTGATCCAAATAAACTGGACTCAGACATTTCAAATTTTAAATTTAAGCTTGAGAACCTCCGTGTGTTACTAGGGGAGGTATTAGCAGCTCTGAATGATTGTAACACAGTTGCAATCCCAGAAAAAATGTGTAGGTTGGATAAATATTTTGCGGTACCGACGAGTACTGACGTTTTTCCTATACCTAAGAGACTTACTGACATTGTTACTAAGGAGTGGGATAGACCCGGTGTGCCTTTCTCACCCCCTCCTATATTCAGAAAAATGTTTCCAATAGACGCCGCCACACGGGACTTATGGCAAATGGTCCCTAAGGTGGAGGGAGCAGTTTCTACTTTAGCTAAGCGTACCACTATCCCAGTGGAGGATAGCTGTGCTTTTTCAGATCCAATGGATAAAAAATTAGAGGGTTACCTTAAGAAAATGTTTGTTCAACAAGGGTTTATATTGCAACCTCTTGCATGTATTGCGCCTGTCACGGCTGCAGCAGCATTTTGGTTTGAGTCTCTGGAAGAGACACTTCAATCATCCACACTAGATGACATCACACACAAACTTAAATTCCTTAAGTTAGCTAATTCATTTATTTCAGATGCCGTAGTACATTTAACTAAACTTGCGGCTAAAAATTCAGGATTCGCCATTCAGGCACGCAGAGCTCTGTGGCTAAAATCCTGGTCAGCTGATGTTACGTCTAAATCTAAATTGCTTAATATTCCTTTCAAAGGGCAGACCTTATTCGGGCCCGGCTTGAAAGAGATTATTGATGACATTACAGGAGGTAAAGGTCATGCCCTGCCTCAGGACAAGGCCAAAGCCAAGGCTAGACAGTCCAATTTTCGTTCCTTTCGTAATTTCAAAGCAGGAGCAGCATCAACTTCCTCTGCACCAAAACAGGAAGGAGCTGTTGCTCGCTACAGACAAGGCTGGAAACCTAACCAGTCCTGGAACAGGGGCAAACAGGCCAGAAAACCTGCTGCTGCCCCTAAGACAGCATGAATTGAGGGCCCCCGATCCGGGACCGGATCTAGTGGGGGCAGACTTTCCCTCTTCGCCCAGGCTTGGGCAAGAGATGTTCAGGATCCCTGGGCGTTAGAGATCATATCTCAGGGATACCTTCTGGACTTCAAATCCTCTCCCCCAAGAGGGAGATTTCATCTGTCAAGGTTGTCAACAAACCTAACAAAGAAGGAAGCGTTTCTACGCTGCGTACAAGATCATTTATTAATGGGAGTGATCCATCCAGTTCCGCGGTTGGAACAAGGACAAGGGTTTTACTCAAATCTGTTTGTAGTTCCCAAAAAGAGGGAACCTTCAGGCCAATCTTGGATTTAAAGATCCTAAACAAATTCCTAAGAGTTCCATCGTTCAAGATGGAAACTATTCGAACAATTTTGCCCATGATCCAAGAGGGTCAGTACTTGACCACAGTGGATTTAAAGGATGCTTACCTTCACATACCGATTCACAGAAGTCATTACCGGTATCTAAGGTTTGCCTTTTCTTCTGTTAAGTGTGATCAGTCCACGGGTCATCATTACTTCTGGGATATTACTCCTCCCCAACAGGAAGTGCAAGAGGATTCACCCAGCAGAGCTGCATATAGCTCCTCCCCTCTACGTCACTCCCAGTCATTCTCTTGCACCCAACGACTAGATAGGATGTGTGAGAGGACTATGGTGATTATACTTAGTTTTATATCTTCAATCAAAAGTTTGTTATTTTAAAATAGCACCGGAGTGTGTTATTATCTCTCTGGCAGAGTTTGAAGAAGAATCTACCAGAGTTTTTGTTATGATTTTAGCCGGAGTAGTTAAGATCATATTGCTGTTTCTCGGCCATCTGAGGAGAGGTAAACTTCAGATCAGGGGACAGCGGGCAGATGAATCTGCATAGAGGTATGTAGCAGTTTTTATTTTCTGACAATGGAATTGATGAGAAAATCCTGCCATACCGATATAATGTCATGTATGTATACTTTACACTTCAGTATTCTGGGGAATGGTACTTCACTAGAATTACACTGTAAGAAATACATAAAGCTGTTTAATAACTAGAGATTATGTTTAACGTTTTTGCTGGAATGTTAAATCGTTTTCATTTACTGAGGTACTGAGTGAATAAATGTTTGGGCACTATTTTTCCACTTGGCAGTTGCTTAATCTGTTTTTCTGACAGTTTCTGTTCTCCCTCACTGCTGTGTGTGAGGGGGAGGGGCCGTTTTTTTGGCGCTTTTACTGCATCAAATATTTCAGTCAGCAACTCATTGTATTCCCTGCATGATCCGGTTCATCTCTACAGAGCTCAGGGGTCTTCAAAACTTATTTTGAGGGAGGTCATTTCTCTCAGCAGAGCTGTGAGAATTATAGTTTGACTGAGATAAAAAACGTTTATTCTGTAATTTGTTTCCTGCTTTCAGAATTTGTTATCTTTGCTAATGGGATTAAACCTTTGCTAAAGTTGTGTTGTTTACAAGGATTGAGGCTATAACTGTTTCAATTTATTAATTTTCAACTGTCATAGATCTTCTGTGCTTCTTAAAGGCACAGTACGTTTTAATATTATTCTAATTGAATTGTATTTCCAAGTTGCAAGTTTATTTGCTAGTGTGTTAAACATGTCTGATTCAGAGGATGATACCTGTGTCATTTGTTGCAATGCCAAAGTGGAGCCCAATAGAAATTTATGTACTAACTGTATTGATGCTACTTTAAATAAAAGTCAATCTGTACAAATTGAACAAATTTCACCAAACAACGAGGGGAGAGTTATGCCGACTAACTCGCCTCACGTGTCAGTACCTACATCTCCCGCTCAGAGGGAGGTGCGTGATATTGTAGCGCCGAGTACATCTGGGCGGCCATTACAAATCACATTACAGGATATGGCTACTGTTATGACTGAGGTTTTGGCTAAATTACCAGAACTAAGAGGTAAGCGTGATCACTCTGGGGTGAGAACAGAGTGCGCTGATAATATTAGGGCCATGTCAGACACTGCGTCACAGGTGGCAGAACATGAGGACGGAGAACTTCATTCTGTGGGTGACGGTTCTGATCCAAACAGACTGGATTCAGATATTTCAAATTTTAAATTTAAACTGGAAAACCTCCGTGTATTACTAGGGGAGGTGTTAGCGGCTCTGAATGATTGTAACACAGTTGCAATACCAGAGAAAATGTGTAGGTTGGATAAATATTTTGCGGTACCGACGAGTACTGAGGTTTTTCCTATACCTAAGAGACTTACTGAAATTGTTACTAAGGAGTGGGATAGACCCGGTGTGCCGTTCTCACCCCCTCCGATATTTAGAAAAATGTTTCCAATAGACGCCACCACAAGGGACTTATGGCAAACGGTCCCTAAGGTGGAGGGAGCAGTTTCTACCTTAGCTAAGCGTACCACTATCCCGGTGGAGGATAGCTGTGCTTTTTCAGATCCAATGGATAAAAAGTTAGAGGGTTACCTTAAGAAAATGTTTGTTCAACAAGGTTTTATATTGCAACCCCTTGCATGCATTGCGCCGATCACGGCTGCAGCGGCATTCTGGATTGAGTCTCTGGAAGAGAACATTGGTTCAGCTAGTGAACGAAAAGAAAAGTTCACTCGTTCCACTCACAAGAGTTCCCTTCCTGGGGACTCTTATAGATTCTGTAGAAATGAAGATTTACCTGACAGAGGACAGGCTAACAAGACTTCAAAGTGCTTGCCGCACCCTTCATTCCATTCAACACCCGTCAGTGGCTCAATGCATGGAGGGAATCGGCTTAATGGTAGCGGCAATGGACATAGTACCCTTTGCACGCTTACACCTCAGACCACTGCAACTGTGCATGCTAAGTCAGTGGAATGGGGATTACTCAGACTTATCCCCTTCTCTGAATCTGGATCAAGAGACCAGAAATTCTCTTCTATGGTGGCTTTCTCGGCCACATCTGTCCAGGGGGATGCCATTCAGCAGACCAGACTGGACAATTGTAACAACAGACGCCAGCCTTCTAGGTTGGGGTGCCGTCTGGAATTCTCTGAAGGCTCAGGGACAATGGAGTCAGGAGGAGAGTCTCCTGCCAATAAACATTCTGGAATTGAGAGCAGTTCTCAATGCCCTCCTGGCTTGGCCCCAGTTGACAACTCGGGGGTTCATCAGGTTTCAGTCGGACAACATCACAACTGTAGCTTACATCAACCATCAGGGAGGGACAAGAAGCTCCCTAGCTATGATGGAAGTATCAAAGATAATTCTCTGGGCAGAGTCTCACTCTTGCCACCTGTCAGCAATCCACATCCCGGGAGTGGAGAACTGGGAGGCGGATTTCTTAAGTCGTCAGACTTTTCATCCGGGGGAGTGGGAACTTCATCCGGAGGTCTTTGCCCAAATACTTCGACGTTGGGGCAAACCAGAGATAGATCTCATGGCGTCTCGACAGAACGCCAAGCTTCCTCGTTACGGGTCCAGATCCAGGGATCCAGGAGCAGTCCTGATAGATGCTCTGACAGCACCTTGGGACTTCAGGATGGCTTACGTGTTTCCACCCTTCCCGTTGCTTCCGCGATTGATTGCCAGAATCAAACAAGAGAGAGCATCAGTGATTCTAATAGCACCTGCGTGGCCACGCAGGACTTGGTATGCAGACCTGGTGGACATGTCATCCTGTCCACCTTGGTCTCTACCTCTGAAACAGGACCTTCTGATACAGGGTCCCTTCAAACATCAAAATCTAACTTCTCTGAAGCTGACTGCTTGGAAATTGAACGCTTGATTTTATCAAGACGTGGGTTTTCTGAGTCAGTTATTGATACCTTAATACAGGCTAGGAAACCTGTTACCAGAAAGATTTACCATAAGATATGGCGTAAATACCTATATTGGTGTGAATCCAAAGGTTACTCTTGGAGTAAGGTTAGGATTCCTAGGATATTGTCTTTTCTACAAGAAGGTTTAGAAAAGGGTTTATCTGCTAGTTCATTAAAGGGACAGATCTCAGCTCTGTCCATTCTGTTACACAAACGTCTGTCAGAAGTTCCTGACGTCCAGGCTTTTTGTCAGGCTTTGACCAGGATTAAGCCTGTGTTTAAAACTGTTGCTCCACCATGGAGTCTAAACCTTGTTCTTAATGTTTTTCAGGGCGTTCCGTTTGAACCCCTTCATTCCATTGATATAAAGTTGTTATCTTGGAAAGTTCTATTTTTAATGGCTATTTCCTCGGCTCGAAGAGTCTCTGAATTATCAGCCTTACATTGTGATTCTCCTTATTTGATTTTTCATTCGGATAAGGTAGTCCTGCGTACTAAACCTGGGTTCTTACCTAAGGTAGTTACTAACAGGAATATCAATCAAGAGATTGTTGTTCCTTCTTTATGCCCAAATCCTTCTTCAAAGAAGGAACGTCTACTGCACAACCTGGATGTAGTCCGTGCTCTAAAATTTTACTTACAGGCAACTAAGGAATTTCGACAAACGTCTTCTCTGTTTGTCATTTACTCTGGGCAGAGGAGAGGTCAAAAAGCTTCCGCTACCTCTCTTTCTTTTTGGCTTCGTAGCATAATTCGTTTAGCTTATGAGACTGCTGGACAGCAGCCTCCTGAAAGAATTACAGCTCATTCTACTAGAGCTGTGGCTTCCACTTGGGCCTTCAAGAATGAGGCCTCTGTTGAACAGATTTGCAAGGCTGCAACTTGGTCTTCGCTTCATACTTTTTCCAAATTTTACAAATTTGACACTTTTGCTTCATCGGAGGCTATTTTTGGGAGAAAGGTTCTTCAGGCAGTGGTTCCTTCTGTATAAAGAGCCTGCCTATCCCTCCCGTCATCCGTGTACTTTTGCTTTGGTATTGGTATCCCAGAAGTAATGATGACCCGTGGACTGATCACACTTAACAGAAGAAAACATAATTTATGCTTACCTGATAAATTCCTTTCTTCTGTAGTGTGATCAGTCCACGGCCCGCCCTGTTTTTAAGGCAGGTAAATATTTTTTAATTTATACTCCAGTCACCACTTCACCCTTGGCTTTTCCTTTCTCGTTGGTCCTTGGTCGAATGACTGGGAGTGACGTAGAGGGGAGGAGCTATATGCAGCTCTGCTGGGTGAATCCTCTTGCACTTCCTGTTGGGGAGGAGTAATATCCCAGAAGTAATGATGACCCGTGGACTGATCACACTACAGAAGAAAGGAATTTATCAGGTAAGCATAAATTATGTTTTTAGACAGGCATTACCAGTTTGTAGCTCTTCCATTCGGACTGGCTACGGCTCCAAGAATCTTCACAAAGGTTCTGGGCACTCTTCTGGCGGTACTAAGACCGCGAGGAATTTCAGTAGCTCTGTACTTAGACGACATACTGATACAAGCTTCAAGCTTTCAAACTGCCAAATCTCATACAGAGATAGTACTGGCATTTCTAAGGTCGCATGGATGGAAAGTGAACGAAGAGAAAAGTTCTCTCTTTCCACTCACAAGAGTTCCCTTCCTGGGGACTCTGATAGATTCTGTAGAAATGAAGATTTACCTGACAGAGGACAGGTTAACAAAACTTCAAAATGCATGCCGTGTCCTTCATTCCATTCAAGAGACCAGAAATTCTCTTCTATGGTGGCTTTATCGGCCACATCTGTCCAGGGGAATGCCATTCAGCAGGCCAGACTGGTCAATTGTAACAACAGACGCCAGCCTACTAGGTTGGGGCGCTGTCTGGAATTCTCTGAAGGCTCAGGGACTATGGAATCAGGAGGAGAGTCTTCTTCCAATAAACATTCTGGAATTGAGAGCAGTCCTCAATGCTCTTCTGGCTTGGCCCCAGTTAGCCACTCGGGGGTTCATCAGGTTCCAGTCGGACAACATCACGACTGTAGCTTATATCAACCATCAGGGAGGGACAAGAAGCTCCCTAGCAATGATGGAAGTATCGAAGATAATTCGCTGGGCAGAGTCTCACTCTTGCCACCTGTCTGCAATCCACATCCCGGGAGTGGAGAACTGGGAGGCGGATTTCTTAAGTCGTCAGACTTTTCATCCGGGGGAGTGGGAACTTCATCCAGAGGTCTTTGCCCAAATACTTCCACGTTGGGGCAAACCAGAGATAGATCTCATGGCGTCTCGACAGAACGCCAAGCTTCCGCGCTACGGGTCCAGATCCAGGGATCCGGGAGCGGTCCTGATAGATGCCTTGACAGCACCATGGACCTTCAGGATGTCTTATGTGTTTCCACCTTCCCCGATGCTTCCTCGATTGATTGCCAGAATCAAACAGGAGAAAGCATCAGTGATTCTAATAGCGCCTGCATGGCCACGCAGGACTTGGTATACAGATCTGGTGGACATGTCATTCTGTCCACCTTGGTCGTTACCTCTGAAACAGGACCTTCTGATTCAGGGTCCTTTCAAACATCAAAATCTAACTTCTCTGAAGCTGACTGCTTGGAAATTGAACGCTTGATCTTATCAAAGCGTGGTTTTTCTGAGTCAGTTATTGATACCTTAATACAGGCTAGGAAGCCTGTCACCAGAAAGATTTACCATAAAATATGGCGTAAATACCTATATTGGTGCGAATCCAAAGGTTACTCTTGGAGTAAGGTTAGGATTCCTAGGATATTGTCTTTTCTACAAGAAGGTTTAGAAAAGGGGTTATCCGCTAGTTCCTTAAAGGGACAGATCTCAGCTCTGTCCATTCTGTTACACAAGCGTCAGAAGTTCCAGACGTTCAGGCTTTTTGTCAGGCTTTGGCCAGGATTAAACCTGTGTTTAAAGCTGTGGCTCCACCATGGAGTTTAAACCTTGTTCTTAACGTTTTACAGGGTGTTCCGTTTGAACCCCTTCATTCCATTGATATAAAGTTGTTATCTTGGAAAGTTCTATTTTTAATGGCTATTTCCTCGGCTCGAAGAGTCTCTGAGTTATCAGCCTTACATTGTGATTCTCCTTATTTGATTTTTCACTCGGATAAGGTAGTTCTGCGTACTAAGCCTGGGTTCTTACCTAAGGTAGTCACTAACAGGAATATCAATCAGGAGATTGTTGTTCCATCCTTGTGCCCAAATCCTTCTTCGAGGAAGGAACGTCTATTGCACAATCTGGATGTAGTTCGTGCCCTTAAATTTTATTTACAGGCAACTAACGATTTTCGACAAACGTCTTCCCTGTTTTGTCGTTTACTCTGGTCAGAGGAGAGGTCAAAAAGCTTCTGCTACCTCTCTCTCTTTTTGGCTTCGTAGCATAATTCGTTTAGCTTATGAGACTGCTGGACAGCAGCCTCCTGAAAGAATTACAGCTCATTCCACTAGAGCTGTGGCTTCCACTTGGGCCTTTAAGAATGAGGCCTCTGTTGAACAGATTTGCAAGGCTGCAACTTGGTCTTCGCTTCATACTTTTTCCAAATTTTACAAATTTGACACTTTTGCTTCCTCGGAGGCTATTTTTGGGAGAAAGGTTCTTCAGGCAGTGGTTCCTTCTGTATAAAGAGCCTGCCTATCCCTCCCGTCATCCGTGTACTTTTGCTTTGGTATTGGTATCCCACAAGTAATGATGACCCGTGGACTGATCACACTTAACAGAAGAAAACATAATTTATGCTTACCTGATAAATTCCTTTCTTCTGTAGTGTGATCAGTCCACGGCCCGCCCTGTTTTTTAAGGCAGGTAAATATTTTTTAAATTAGACTCCAGTCACCACTACACCCTTGGCTTCTCCTTTCTCGTTGGTCCTTGGTCGAATGACTGGAGGTGACGTAGAGGGGAGGAGCTATATAGCAACTCTGCTGGGTGAATCCTCTTGCACTTCCTGTAGGGGAGCAGTTAATATCCCACAAGTAATGATGACCCGTGGACTGATCACACTACAGAAGAAAGGAATTTATCAGGTAAGTATAAATTATGTTTTTACAAACTTTGCCTCCCATGGAGGTGGTGAAGTAAGTTTGTGCTAGATTCTTCGTTGATATGCGCTCCGCAGCAGGTTGGAGCCCGGTTTTCCTCTCAGCGTGCAGTGAATGTCAGAGGGATGTGAGGAGAGTATTGCCTATTTGAATTCAATGATCTCCTTCTACGGGGTCTATTTCATAGGTTCTCTGTTATCGGTCGTAGAGATTCATCTCTTACCTCCCTTTTCAGATAGACGATATACTCTTATATATACCATTACCTCTACTGATTCTCCTTTCAGTACTGGTTTGGCTTTCTACTACATGTAGATGAGTGTCCTGGGGTAAGTAAGTCTTATTTTTGTGACACTCTAAGCTATGGTTGGGCACTTTTATATAAAGTCCTAAATATATGTGTTTAAACATTTATTTGCCTTGATTCAGGATGTTCAACATTCCTTATTTCAGACAGTCAGTTTCATTATTTGGGATAATGCATATGAATAATCTATTTTTCTTACCTTAAAATTTGAAAAAAAAAATTTTCTTTGTCATTTCCGGCGTCATACTTGTCGCCGGAAGTTGCGTCATTTTTTTGACGTTTTTGCGACAAAAATGTCGGCGTCACCGGATGTGGCGTAATTTTTGGCGCTTAAAGCATTTAGGCGGCAAATAATGTGGGCGTCTTTTTTGGCGCTAAAAAATATGGGCGTCATTATTGTCTCCACATTATTTAAGTTCCTTTGTTTATTTGCTTCTGCTTGCTAGAAGCTTGTTCATTGGCATTTTTTCCCATTCCTGAAACTGTCTTTTAAGGAATTTGATCAATTTTGCTTTATATGTTGTTTTTTTCTATTACATATTGCAAGATGTCTCAGATTGACCCTGATTCAGAAGATACTTCTGGAAAATCGCTGCCTGATGCTGGATCTGCCAAAGTTAAGTGTATTTGTTGTAAACTTGTGGTAACTGTTCCTCCAGCTGTTGTTTGTAATGAATGTCATGACAAACTTGTTAATGCAGATAATATTTCCTTTAGTAAAGTTACATTACCTGTTGCTGTTCCATCAACATCTAATATTCAGGGTGTTCCTGATAACATAAGAGATTTTGTTTCTAAATCTATTAAGAAGGCTATGTCTGTTATTCCTCCTTCTAGTAAACGTAAAAGGTCTTTTAAAACTTCTCATTTTTCAGATGAATTTTTAAATGAACATCATCATTCTGATTCTGATAATGATTCTTCTGGTTCAGAGGATTCTGTTTCAGAGGTTGATACTGATAAATCCTCTAATTTATTTAAAATGGAATTTATTTGTTCTTTGCTTAAAGAAGTCTTAATTGCATTAGAAATAGAGGAATCTGGTCCTCTTGATACTAAATCTAAACGTTTGAATACGGTTTTTAAACCTCCTGTAGTTATTCCAGAAGTTTTTCCTGTCCCTGATGCTATTTCTGAAGTAATTTCCAGGGAATGGAATAATTTGGGTAATTCATTTACTCCTTCTAAACGGTTTAAGCAATTATATCCTGTGCCATCTGACAGATTAGAGTTTTGGGACAAAATCCCAAAGGTTGATGGGGCTATCTCTACTCTTGCTAAACATACTACTATTCCTACGGCATATAGTACTTCCTTTAAGGATCCTTTAGATAGGAAAATTGAATCCTTTCTAAGAAAAGCTTACTTATGTTCAGGTAATCTTCTTAGACCTGCTATATCTTTAGCGGATGTTGCTGCAGCTTCAACTTTCTGGTTGGAAGCTTTAGCACAAAAAGTAACAGATCATAATACTCATAGCATTGTTAATCTTCTTCAACATGCTAATAATTTTATTTGTGATGCCATCTTTGATATCATTAGGGTTGATGTCAGGTATATGTCTTTAGCTATTTTAGCTAGAAGAGCTTTATGGCTTAAAACTTGGAATGCTGATATGTCTTCTAAGTCAACTTTGCTTTCCCTTTCTTTCCAGGGTAATAAATTGTTTGGTTCACAGTTGGATTCTATTATTTCAACTGTTACTGGGGGAAAAGGAACTTTTTTACCACAGGATAAAAAATCTAAAGGTAAATTTAGGTCTGCTAATCGTTTTTGTTCCTTTCGTCACAATAAGGAACAAAAGCCTGATCCTTCCCCTACAGGAGCGGTATCAGTTTGGAAACCATCTCCAGTCTGGAATAAATCCAAGCCTTTTAGAAAGCCAAAGCCAGCTCCCAAGTCCACATGAAGGTGCGGCCCTCATTCCAGCCCAGCTGGTAGGGGGCAGATTACGATTTTTCAAAGAGATTTGGATCAATTCGATTCACAATCTTTGGATTCAGAACATTGTTTCACAAGGGTACAGAATAGGCTTCAAGATAAGGCCTCCTGCAAGAAGATTTTTTCTTTCCCGTGTCCCAATAAATCCAGTGAAGGCTCAAGCATTTCTGAAATGTGTTTCAGATCTAGAGTTGGCTGGAGTAATTATGCCAGTTCCAGTTCTGGAACAGGGGCTGGGGTTTTACTCAAATCTCTTCATTGTACCAAAGAAGGAGAATTCCTTCCGACCAGTTTTGGATTTAAAAATATTGAATCGTTATGTAAGGATACCAACATTCAAAATGGTAACTATAAGGACTATTCTGCCTTTTGTTCAGCAAGGGCATTATATGTCCACAATAGATTTACAAGATGCATATCTGCATATTCCAATTCATTCAGATCACTATCAGTTTCTGAGATTCTCTTTTCTAGACAAGCATTACCAGTTTGTGGCTCTGCCGTTTGGCCTAGCAACAGCTCGACTTGTATTGTTTCTTCGAGAACATGGTTGGAGGATCAATTTACCAAAGAGTTTGTTGATTCCTCAGACAAGGGTAACCTTTTTAGGTTTCCAGATAGATTCAGTGTCCATGTCTCTGTCCCTGACGGACAAGAGACGTCTGAAATTGGTTTCAGCTTGTCGAAACCTTCAGTCTCAATCATTCCCTTCGGTAGCCTTATGCATGGAAATGCTAGGTCTTATGACTGCTGCATCGGACGCGATCCCCTTTGCTCGTTTTCACATGCGACCTCTTCAGCTCTGTATGCTGAACCAGTGGTGCAGGGATTATACAAAGATATCTCAATTAATATCTTTAAAACCGATTGTAAGACACTCTCTGACGTGGTGGACAGACCACCATCGTTTAGTTCAGGGGGCTTCTTTTGTTCTTCCAACCTGGACTGTGATCTCAACAGATGCAAGTCTGTCAGGTTGGGGAGCTGTATGGGGGTCTCTGACAGCACAAGGGGTTTGGGAATCTCAGGAGGCGAGATTACCAATCAACATTTTGGAACTCCGTGCAATTTTCAGAGCTCTTCAGTCGTGGCCTCTTCTAAAGAGAGAGTCATTCATTTGTTTCCAGACGGACAATGTCACAACCGTGGCATATGTCAATCATCAAGGAGGGACTCAGTCCTCTGGCGATGAAAGAAGTATCTTGAATACTTGTATGGGCGGAATCCAGCTCCTGTCTAATTTCTGTGGTTCATATACCAGGTATAGACAATTGGGAAGCGGATTATCTCAGTCGCCAAACGTTACATCCGGGCGAATGGTCTCTTCACCCAGAGGTATTTCTTCAGATTGTTCAAATGTGGGGTCTTCCAGAAATAGATCTGATGGCTTCTCATCCAAACAAGAAGCTTCCCAGGTATCTGTCCAGATCCAGGGATCCTCAGGCGGAGGCAGTGGATGCATTGTCACTTCCTTGGAAGTATCATCCTGCTTATATCTTTCCGCCTCTAGTTCTTCTTCCAAGAGTGATTTCCAAAATTCTAAAGGAGCGTTCGTTTGTTCTGCTGGTGGCTCCAGCATGGCCTCACAGGTTTTGGTATGCGGATCTTGTTCGGATGGCTACTTGCCAACCGTGGACTCTTCCGTTAAGACCAGACCTATCGCAAGGTCCTTTTTTCCATCAGGATCTCAAATCCTTAAATTTGAAGGTATGGAGATTGAACGCTTGATTCTCAGTCATAGAGGTTTCTCTGACTCCGTAATTAATACTATGTTACAGGCTCGTAAATCTGTATCTAGGAGGATATATTATCGAGTCTGGAAGACTTACATTTCTTGGTGTTCTTCTCATCATTTTTCTTGGCATTCTTTTAGAATTCCTAGAATTTTACAGTTTCTTCAGGATGGTTTGGATAAGGGTTTGTCTGCAAGTTCATTGAAAGGACAAATCTCTGCTCTTTCTGTTCTTTTTCACAGAAAGATTGCTAGTCTTCCTGATATTCATTGTTTTGTACAGGCTTTGGTTCGTATAAAACCTGTTATTAAATCAATTTCTCCTCCTTGGAGTTTGAATTTGGTTCTGGGGGCTCTTCAAGCTCCTCCGTTTGAACCTATGCATTCGCTGGACATTAAATTACTTTCTTGGAAAGTTTTGTTTCTTTTGGCCATCTCTTCTGCTAGAAGAGTTTCTGAATTATCTGCTCTTTCTTGTGAATCTCCTTTTCTGATTTTTCATCAGGATAAGGCGGTGTTGCGAACTTCATTTAAATTTTTACCTAAAGTTGTGAATTCTAACAACATTAGTAGAGAAATTGTGGTTCCTTCATTGTGTCCTAATCCTCAGAACTCTAAGGAAAGATTGTTGCATTCTTTGGATGTAGTTAGAGCTTTGAAATATTATGTTGAAGCTACTAAAGATTCCAGAAAGACTTCTAGTCTATTTGTTATCTTTTCCGGTTCTAGGAAAGGTCAGAAGGCTTCTGCCATTTCTTTGGTATCTTGGTTAAAGTCTTTGATTCATCATGCTTATGTTGAGTCGGGTAGAACTCCGCCTCAAAGGATTTCAGCTCATTCGACTAGGTCAGTCTCTACTTCCTGGGCATTTAAGAATGAAGCTTCGGTTGATCAGATTTGCAAAGCAGCAACTTGGTCTTCTTTGTACACTTTTACTAAATTCTACTATTTTGATGCGTTTTCTTCTTCTGAAGCAGTTTTCTCCAACATAGGTGTGTCCGGTCCACGGCGTCATCCTTACTTGTGGGATATTCTCTTCCCCAACAGGAAATGGCAAAGAGCCCAGCAAAGCTGGTCACATGATCCCTCCTAGGCTCCGCCTACCCCAGTCATTCTCTTTGCCGTTGTACAGGCAACATCTCCACGGAGATGGCTTAGAGTTTTTTAGTGTTTAACTGTAGTTTTTATTATTCAATCAAGAGTTTGTTATTTTAAAATAGTGCTGGTATGTACTATTTACTCAGAAACAGAAAAGAGATGAAGATTTCTGTTTGTATGAGGAAAATGATTTTAGCAACCGTCACTAAAATCCATGGCTGTTCCACACAGGACTGTTGAGAGCAATTAACTTCAGTTGGGGGAACAGTGAGCAGTCTCTTGCTGCTTGAGGTATGACACATTCTAACAAGACGATGTAATGCTGGAAGCTGTCATTTTCCCTATGGGATCCGGTAAGCCATGTTTATTAAGATCGTAAATAAGGGCTTCACAAGGGCTTATTAAGACTGTAGACTTTTTCTGGGCTAAATCGATTCATTATGAACACATATTTAGCCTTGAGGAATCATTTTATCAGGGTATTTTGATATAATAATATCGGCAGGCACTGTTTTAGACACCTTATTCTTTAGGGGCTTTCACTAATCATAGGCAGAGCCTCATTTTCGCGCCGGTGTTGCGCACTTGTTTTTGAGAGGCATGACATGCAGTCGCATGTGAGAGGAGCTCTGATACTTAGAAAAGGCTTTCTGAAGGCGTCATTTGGTATCGTATTCCCCTTTGGGCTTGGTTGGGTCTCAGCAAAGCAGATACCAGGGACTGTACAGGGGTTAAAGTTAAAAACGGCTCCGGTTCCGTTATTTTAAGGGTTAAAGCTTCCAAATTTGGTGTGCAATACTTTTAAGGCTTTAAGACACTGTGGTGAAAATTTGGTGAATTTTGAACAATTCCTTCATGTTTTTTCGCAATTGCAGTAATAAAGTGTGTTCAGTTTAAAATTTAAAGTGACAGTAACGGTTTTATTTTAAAACGTTTTTTGTACTTTGTTATCAAGTTTATGCCTGTTTAACATGTCTGAACTACCAGATAGACTGTGTTCTGAATGTGGGGAAGCCAGAATTCCTATTCATTTAAATAAATGTGATTTATGTGACAATGACAATGATGCCCAAGATGATTCCTCAAGTGAGGGGAGTAAGCATGGTACTGCATCATTCCCTCCTTCGTCTACACTAGTCTTGCCCACTCAGGAGGCCCCTAGTACATCTAGCGCGCCAATACTCCTTACTATGCAACAATTAACGGCTGTAATGGATAATTCTGTCAAAAACATTTTAGCCAAAATGAACACTTACCAGCGTAAGCGTGACTGCTCTGTTTTAGATACTGAAGAGCATGACGACGCTGATAATAATGGTTCTGAAGGGCCCCTAACCCAGTCTGATGGGGCCAGGGAGGTTTTGTCTGAGGGAGAAATTACTGATTCAGGGAACATTTCTCAACAAGCTGAACCTGATGTGATTACGTTTAAATTTAAGTTGGAACATCTCCGCATTCTGCTCAAGGAGGTATTATCCACTCTGGATGATTGTGACAAGTTGGTCATCCCAGAGAAACTATGTAAAATGGACAAGTTCCTAGAGGTCCCGGGGCTCCCAGAAGCTTTTCCTATACCCAAGCGGGTGGCGGACATTGTTAATAAAGAATGGGAAAGGCCCGGTATTCCTTTCGTCCCTCCCCCCATATTTAAAAAATTGTTTCCTATGGTCGACCCCAGAAAGGACTTATGGCAGACAGTCCCCAAGGTCGAGGGAGCGGTTTCCACTTTAAACAAACGCACCACTATACCCATAGAGGATAGTTGTGCTTTCAAAGATCCTATGGATAAAAAAATAGAAGGTTTGCTTAAAAAGATGTTTGTTCAGCAGGGTTACCTTCTACAACCAATTTCATGCATTGTCCCTGTAACTACAGCCGCATGTTTCTGGTTCGATGAGCTGATAAAGGCGGTCGATAGTGATTCTCCTCCTTATGAGGAGATTATGGACAGAATCCGTGCTCTCAAATTGGCTAATTCTTTCACCCTAGACGCCACTTTGCAATTGGCTAGGTTAGCGGCTAAGAATTCAGGGTTTGCTATTGTGGCGCGCAGAGCGCTTTGGTTGAAATCTTGGTCAGCTGATGCGTCTTCCAAGAACAAGCTACTTAACATTCCTTTCAAGGGGAAAATGCTGTTTGGCCCTGACTTGAAAGAGATTATCTCTGATATCACTGGGGGTAAGGGCCACGCCCTTCCTCAGGATCGGCCTTTCAAGGCAAAAAATAAACCTAATATTCGTCCCTTTCGTAGAAACGGACCAGCCCAAAGTGCTACGTCCTCTAAGCAAGAGGGTAATACTTCTCAAGCCAAGCCAGCTTGGAGACCAATGCAAGGCTGGAACAAGGGAAAGCAGGCCAAGAAACCTGCCACTGCTACCAAGACAGCATGAAATGTTGGCCCCCGATCCGGGACCGGATCTGGTGGGGGGCAGACTATCTCTCTTCGCTCAGGCTTGGGCAAGAGATGTTCTGGATCCTTGGGCGCTAGAAATAGTCTCCCAAGGTTATCTTCTGGAATTCAAGGGGCTTCCCCCAAGGGGGAGGTTCCACAGGTCTCAGTTGTCTTCAGACCACATAAAAAGACAGGCATTCTTACATTGTGTAGAAGACCTGTTAAAAATGGGAGTGATTCATCCTGTTCCATTAAGAGAACAAGGGATGGGGGTCTACTCCAATCTGTTCATAGTTCCCAAAAAAGAGGGAACGTTCAGACCAATCTTAGATCTCAAGATCTTAAACAAGTTTCTCAAGGTTCCATCGTTCAAGATGGAAACCATCCGAACTATTCTTCCTTCCATCCAGGAAGGTCAATTCATGACCACAGTGGATTTAAAGGATGCGTATCTACATATTCCTATCCACAAGGAACATCATCGGTTCCTAAGGTTCGCATTCCTGGACAAGCATTACCAGTTCGTGGCGCTTCCTTTCGGATTAGCCACTGCTCCAAGGATTTTCACAAAGGTACTAGGGTCCCTTCTAGCTGTGCTAAGACCAAGGGGCATTGCTGTAGTACCTTACTTGGACGACATTCTGATTCAAGCGTCGTCCCTTCCTCTAGCAAAGGCTCACACGGACATTGTCCTGGCCTTTCTCAGATCTCACGGATGGAAAGTGAACGTGGAAAAGAGTTCTCTATCTCCGTCAACAAGGGTTCCCTTCTTGGGAACAATAATAGACTCCTTAGAAATGAGGATTTTTCTGACAGAGGCCAGAAAAACAAAACTTCTAGACTCTTGTCGGATACTTCATTCCGTTCCTCTTCCTTCCATAGCGCAGTGCATGGAAGTGATCGGTTTGATGGTAGCGGCAATGGACATAGTTCCTTTTGCGCGCATTCATCTAAGACCATCACAACTGTGCATGCTCAGTCAGTGGAATGGGGACTATACAGACTTGTCTCCGAAGATACAAGTAAATCAGAGGACCAGAGACTCACTCCGTTGGTGGCTGTCCCTAGACAACCTGTCACGAGGGATGACATTCCGCAGACCAGAGTGGGTCATTGTCACGACCGACGCCAGTCTGATGGGCTGGGGCGCGGTCTGGGGATCCCTGAAAGCTCAGGGTCTTTGGTCTCGGGAAGAATCTCTTCTACCGATAAATATTCTGGAACTGAGAGCGATATTCAATGCTCTCAAGGCTTGGCCTCAGCTAGCGAGGGCCAAGTTCATACGGTTTCAATCAGACAACATGACAACTGTTGCGTACATCAACCATCAGGGGGGAACAAGGAGTTCCCTGGCGATGGAAGAAGTGACCAAAATCATTCTATGGGCGGAGTTTCACTCCTGCCACCTGTCTGCTATCCACATCCCAGGACTGGAAAATTGGGAAGCGGATTTTCTGAGTCGTCAGACTTTGCATCCGGGGGAGTGGGAACTCCATCCGGAAATCTTTGCCCAAGTCACTCAGCTGTGGGGCATTCCAGACATGGATCTGATGGCCTCTCGTCAGAACTTCAAAGTTCCTTGCTACGGGTCCAGATCCAGGGATCCCAAGGCGGCTCTAGTGGATGCACTAGTAGCACCTTGGACCTTCAAACTAGCTTATGTGTTCCCGCCGTTTCCTCTCATCCCCAGGCTGGTAGCCAGGATCAACCAGGAGAGGGCGTCGGTGATCTTGATAGCTCCTGCGTGGCCACGCAGGACTTGGTATGCAGATCTGGTGAATATGTCATCGGCTCCACCTTGGAAGCTACCTTTGAGACGAGACCTCCTTGTTCAGGGTCCGTTCGAACATCCGAATCTGGTTTCACTCCAGCTGACTGCTTGGAGATTGAACGCTTGATTTTATCAAAGCGAGGGTTCTCAGATTCTGTTATCGATACTCTTATTCAGGCCAGAAAGCCTGTAACTAGAAAGATTTACCACAAAATTTGGAAAAAATATATCTGTTGGTGTGAATCTAAAGGATTCCCTTGGGACAAGGTTAAGATTCCTAAGATTCTATCCTTCCTTCAAGAAGGATTGGAAAAAGGATTATCTGCGAGTTCCCTGAAGGGACAGATTTCTGCCTTGTCTGTGTTACTTCACAAAAAGCTGGCAGCTGTGCCAGATGTTCAAGCCTTTGTTCAGGCTCTGGTTAGAATCAAGCCTGTTTACAAACCTTTGACTCCTCCTTGGAGTCTCAATTTAGTTCTTTCAGTTCTTCAGGGGGTTCCGTTTGAACCCTTACATTCCGTTGATATTAAGTTATTATCTTGGAAAGTTTTGTTTTTGGTTGCAATTTCTTCTGCTAGAAGAGTTTCAGAATTATCTGCTCTGCAGTGTTCTCCTCCTTATCTGGTGTTCCATGCAGATAAGGTGGTTTTGCGTACTAAACCTGGTTTTCTTCCAAAAGTTGTTTCTAACAAAAACATTAACCAGGAGATTATCGTACCTTCTCTGTGTCCGAAACCAGTTTCAAAGAAGGAACGTTTGTTGCACAATTTGGATGTTGTTCGCGCTCTAAAATTCTATTTAGATGCTACAAAGGATTTTAGACAAACATCTTCCTTGTTTGTTGTTTATTCCGGTAAAAGGAGAGGTCAAAAAGCAACTTCTACCTCTCTCTCCTTTTGGATTAAAAGCATCATCAGATTGGCTTACGAGACTGCCGGACGGCAGCCTCCCGAAAGAATCACGGCTCATTCCACTAGGGCTGTGGCTTCCACATGGGCCTTCAAGAACGAGGCTTCTGTTGATCAGATATGTAGGGCAGCGACTTGGTCTTCACTGCACACTTTTACCAAATTTTACAAGTTTGATACTTTTGCTTCTTCTGAGGCTATTTTTGGGAGAAAGGTTTTGCAAGCCGTGGTGCCTTCCATTTAGGTGACCTGATTTGCTCCCTCCCTTCATCCGTGTCCTAAAGCTTTGGTATTGGTTCCCACAAGTAAGGATGACGCCGTGGACCGGACACACCTATGTTGGAGAAAACAGAATTTATGTTTACCTGATAAATTACTTTCTCCAACGGTGTGTCCGGTCCACGGCCCGCCCTGGTTTTTTTAATCAGGTCTGATAATTTATTTTCTTTAACTACAGTCACCACGGTACCATATGGTTTCTCCTATGCAAATATTCCTCCTTAACGTCGGTCGAATGACTGGGGTAGGCGGAGCCTAGGAGGGATCATGTGACCAGCTTTGCTGGGCTCTTTGCCATTTCCTGTTGGGGAAGAGAATATCCCACAAGTAAGGATGACGCCGTGGACCGGACACACCGTTGGAGAAAGTAATTTATCAGGTAAACATAAATTCTGTTTTTGGTAGAAAAGTACTTCAGGCAGCTGTTTCAGTTTGATTCTTCTGCTTATAATTTCATTTTTTTTCATTAAAAGATTTAAACTTTGTTTTGGGTGTGGATTATTTTTCAGCGGAATTGGCTGTCTTTATTTTATCCCTCCCTCTCTAGTGACTCTTGCATGGAAGATCCACATCTTGGGTATTTATTATCCCATATGTCACTAGCTCATGGACTCTTGCTAATTACATGAAAGAAAACATAATTTATGTAAGAACTTACCTGATAAATTTATTTCTTTCATATTAGCAAGAGTCCATGAGGCCCGCCCTTTTTTGTGGTGGTTATGATTTTCTTTCATGTAATTAGCAAGAGTCCATGAGCTAGTGACGTATGGGATATACATTCCTACCAGGAGGGGCAAAGTTTCCCAAACCTCAAAATGCCTACAAATACACCCCTCACCACACCCACAAATCAGTTTTACAAACTTTGCCTCCTATGGAGGTGGTGAAGTAAGTTTGTGCTAGATTCTACGTTGATATGCGCTCCGCAGCAGGTTGGAGCCCGGTTTTCCTCTCAGCGTGCAGTCAATGTCAGAGGGATGTGAGGAGAGTATTGCCTATTTGAATTCAATGATCTCCTTCTACGGGGTCTATTTCATAGGTTCTCTGTAATCGGTCGTAGAGATTCATCTCTTACCTCCCTTTTCAGATCGACGATATACTCTTATATATATATATATATACCATTACCTCTGCTGATTTTCGTTTCAGTACTGGTTTGGCTTTCTACAACATGTAGATGAGTGTCCTGGGGTAAGTAAGTCTTATTTTCTGTGACACTCTAAGCTATGGTTGGGCACTTTTTTATAAAGTTCTAAATATATGTATTCAAACATTTATTTGCCTTGACTCAGGATGTTCAACATTCCTTATTTTCAGACAATCAGTTTCATATTTGGGATAATGCATTTGAATAAAACAATTTTTTTCTTACCTTAAAATTTGACTTTTCCCTGTGGGCTGTTAGGC